>NW_028270142.1:128221159-128411159 GCF_037043375.1 Chiloscyllium plagiosum | reverse complement strand
CAATGTACTTGATCTCATCTTCACCAAACTGCCTCCAGCAGATATCCATGACAGTATCAATTGGAGTAAATAGACATTATGAATATGGAAACGAATTCCTACCTCCACATAGAGCATAACTAACATTATGCTGTGTGGTGCTATCACTGTGCTTTATGGAACAGATTTTGTTCAGATCTAACATATCAAGTCTGGGCATCAATGAAGAAAGTAGACCATCAATAACAGAAATATCTTCAACCATAATCCATAACTTTATGGCCTGGCATGTCCATTACACTACTATTGCCATCAAGCTGAGAGATCAACCCTGGCTCAATAAAAAGAGTGCAGGTGGGCATGAGGAAAGCTGCACCAAGCATTTTTGGTGATTCAACAGCACCAAAAGTGACTAGGTTGACCAAATCCTAAAGCTACTATACTGTCATGTGGTAGATGTTGCGTGAACCAACAAGAGGCAACAATATACTTGATCTCATTTTCACCAATCTACCTCCAGCAGATATCCAGGACAGTAGCAGTGAATCACTAAAAATGAGCTGTCGATTTGGTTAAGTTACAAGGCAGGACTAGCTGCATGTTGAGCAGCAAAAACAGAATGCAAGAGACACTGCTAGCCAATCTACTTCGATCCAGTTTCTTTTGCTGACATGTCACATTCAATCACAAATGCTGATGGGTAATTAAAACAGACAAATATCCTCAATGATAGGGAGCCCAGCACGAGTGTAAAATAAAAATAAGGTGAAAGCATTTGCTAGCAGCTTCAGCTAGAGGGGTCGAGTGGATAATCCTGCTCAGCCTTATCCAGAGGATCCAACATGACAAATACCATTCTTCAACAAACATAGCAGATGCATTGTCACCAGAATATGTTATGCTTAAGGACTGGCAGCAGGTTGGATGTTGAATGGGTCAATCAAGTTGCTGGCCAGCCAATCACAGAGGATGTTGAAAAAGGGAAACCAGTTTGGTCAGGGTTTGGGGTTGTGCGCACAGAAGCTGCTCGACTGAAAGACGTTGAGTTTTACTTCCTCTAAGTTTTATATCCAGTTAAAGAATTGTTGAAGATTTTGAGGAAAGAACCCTAATTCTGTAAGACGTAAGTAAAAGTCTCCAGTGGGCTTAAGAAGCTGTTTGCACTAATAAATGACTTTGAAATTCAAGAAAAATATAGTCCCATGTGCCTGTTAATCAACTGAATGTTCAAGGGATTTCATTAAGGCATTGTACTCATTGTTAAAATAGTTATTGAATTGGCCAGTTACAAATTTTATTTTTCTAATCTTTCTAATTTAACTGTGTCTGTCTGTCCATCTGGAGTATGAGTGGTGTTTAAACAAAATAGAGTTTAGATCATAGATATTAATAGATTATCTTGTTGTTTATTCATGTTCTGGTAAAGTTACGTTACTAATAACAAACCATTAAGTTGTTTAAGTGTAAATTTGGTGATGATATGAAGGCATTAGAGAGTTCAGGAAAACTTGAGAACATTTTCATGAATGAGAAACTTCAGTCACATGAATAAATTGGGGTTGTTCTTCGATAAGGGGAGGTTGGAAAGCACTTTGATCTGGATAGAGTGGAGAGGGAGAAACAGCTTTTACTGACTAAAGAATAGAGAACTAGAGGATGCTGATCTAAGGTCAACAGCAGAAGAACCAAAAGTGGCATAAGGAGGAACATTTTACACAACAAGTAGTTAGCATCTGGAGTGCTCTGACTTAGTATGTGGTAGGGACAGATTCAATTACAATATTTGAAATTGAACTGTATAATTATTTTAAATGATCTGTCAAAGAAGGAAAGGTGAAGTGAGGAGAAACATTTTCACACTGCAAGTAGTTAGAGCATGCAATGCACTGCCAGGTGATATAGTGGAGGCAGGTTAAATTGAGGCATTCAAGAAGGTATTGGATCAAAATTAATGTATAAAGTTCTGGGGAAAAAGACAGAAGATTGACACAAATGGGCTGAATGGTGCCTTTCTGTACTGTAACACTTACCTGGCTCTGTGAAGATTTTTTTTTAAATTACAGGGCTTCATGGAAAGGGTAGGAGAATGGGAAGAGCTGAGTTGCTTTCATAGAGAGCCAGCAGGGATATAAAAGGCCAAATTGTCGCCTCTTGTGCTAGAACCATTCCGTGATTCTATATTAAACTCTATTGTGCACGTAATATTTAGTTTTCAATGAATATGAATACAACAAATTATTCTTAAAACTTAATTTATCTTAAATGATATACTGGTAATTACTTGAAACTCGTGTTCACTTACTTGGGCAAGGATGGCAAAGCCCGTTCTCCTTCTGTGGAAAAAGCATCACCAAATGTAAGCAGATAAATAACAGTTTTCTTCTTAAGCTGAATGGTATTACTGCTTTTACTAAATCAGCAGACACTGCTTTAAAGAGGAAATTAAGAAATCAAGAATACCATGAATTAAACCACCTTCAACCACTAGGTCACCCAAACTAAAAAACAAAATGCTGCAATGGCCAATTGAACCCAAGAACAAGACATAACAAATCGTGAGTCGAAGAGTGTAGTGCTGGAAAAGTACAGCTGGTCAGGCAGCATCTGAGCAGCAGGGAAGCAGGATGAAGGACTTAAGCGCAAAATGTCGACTTTGCTGCTGCTCGGATGCTGCCTGACCGGCTGTACTTTTCCAGACTACACCTTTCGACGCTGATCTCCAGCATCTGCAGTCCTCACTTTCTCATAACAAATCATGAGTTAATCCAATCTTCTGTAAATAAGGTTGGTCTATTTCGAAATTATTTCAATTATTTTTTGTTCCATATTAGTTCATTTCTAGTTATGTAAAGATGACCAGTTTTATTGAATGATCAGTGGTGATAATAAAACCACAAATTCCATCAAACAATTTTTGACTGCATAACTTATTTGAGAAGAGGTATAACTTCACAACTTCAGAGGAACAAAAAAGGTTAATTGCATGCAAATAATATTTGCTCATTATTAGGTCTGGATACCATTTGAACCCATTTTGCCTCAGACTCTAAGGTGACTTGCTGTTCTGTATATCTCAGCCTTCAAGCTACAATCTGTCTGGCTCCAAGTTAGTATCTATTCTTTGATTTTGTGCAAAATTTGAATCAGGAATTGTAATAATGAATAAGGTCACCCCAACTACAAACCGCAAATGCAGGAATCCCATTAAGATATTTTAGTTTTGTTTATTTATTCAGGGAATGAGACATTTCTATTAATACCAGTCCAAACTGTCTTCAAAAAGAGGATCAGCTATATTTCTGAACTGCTGCAGTGAGTATGCTTTAGGTATACACCAAAATACTGTTGGGAAGGAAGTTTCAGGACTTTGACACAGTGACAATAAAGAAACAGGTAGTAAAGATTCTGATAAGAAGGGCTTTGGTCAAAACACCTCGGCAAGTTGCTGGAATGTATTTTGTAGATGGTCCTCCTTACCAATACCTAGGGACAGGTGCCAAAACTGGGAGAGCTGTTTGCAGACTGGTCAAACAATAGCCTGACATTGTCAGTAGTGCATGACCCCATGAGAATGATTGTTTCCCAGACAACACCATCACCATCCCTGGATATGTCTTGCGCCACTGGCAGAACAGACCCAATTGAGGCACTGCGGTTGGTAAGGAGTAACCTCTGGGAGTCCTCAACATTGACCCAGGGCCCCATGAGGTCTCATGGTGTCAAGACAAACATGGGCAAGGAGACTTCTGGCTGATTACTACCCAATATACAGCAATGTGGACAATATGCAGACTTGAACTGACAAGTGACCACTAACATACTTAAGTGTCAGTCAAATACCATTCTCTAACCAATACAGGAACTATCTATCTCCCCATGGCAATCCACAATATCAGCATCACTGAGTGTTAAATTAAATACAAACATAACTGGGTCTGTCATACACTTCTATAAAAACAGGTCAGATGTTAGGGATTCACCTGCAATTCTGGTTTCTCAAAGCCTACCCACCATCTTCAAAGCACAGGTCAGTAATGTGGTTAAATATTCTCCACTTGAATGAATGAGTGCAGCTTCAACCACAGAAGAAACCCAACAGAATCCTGGGTAAAGTAGTGCACAAGACTGGCACATCACTCACTATCTTAGTGATGGCGTGATTGGAGTGTGCCCCATCTACAAGATATACTGCACCAACATGCCAGGGTTTCTTTCACAGCACCTAAGCCTGTAAATCTACCACCGAGAAGAACAAGGGCAGGAGTACATGGTAATACTGCTCCAAGTGACAAACTATCTTGACTTGAAAGTTTTTACAGTTGCTTCACCAAAAATCATAGAACATAGAACTGCGCAGGACGGGAACAGGCCATTCGGTGCATGATATTGTGCCAAACATGATGCCAAATTTAACTGACCCCTTCGGCCTGCCCTTGGCCCATATCCCTCCGTTCCTTGCTTTTTCATGTGCTTGCCTAAGTCTGTTAAATGCTCCTATCATATCTGCCTCTACCACCACAGCTAGGAGTATGTTCCACATTCCTACCACACACTGTATGAAAAACTTGCCCCTCAAATCATCTTTGAATTTTCCCCCTCTCACCTTAAATGCATGCTCCCTAGTTTTAGGCATTGCAACTCTGGGGGAAAAAAATATTCTGTCAACTTTACTTACGCATTTCATAACTTTATAGACTTCTATCAAGTCTGCCCTCAGCCTCTGCCATTCCAGAGAAAACAACCAGAGCTCTTCTAGCCTCTCTTTATAGTTCATTGCCTCTAATCCAGCATTCTGATTAAATTTTTCCGCAACTTTTCCAAAGCTTCCACATCTTTCATATAATGTGGCAACCAGAATTGAACGCAATACTCTAAGTGTGGCCATCCAAAGTCTTATAAAGTTGCAACATGACATCTTGACTCTTGTACTCAATTCCCTGACCAATAAAGGCAAGCATGGTCTTCTTCACCATCCTATCTACTTGCGTGGCCACTTTCAGGGAGCTGTGGACATGAATCCCAAGATCCCTCTGTAAATCAATGCTGTTCAGGGTCCTGCCATTAACTGTGTAGTCCTAGAATTATCTAATAGCATTGTGCATATATTGACATACGGACTGCAACAATTTAAGTTGACAGTTCACCACCATCTTATCAAGGCTAATTACAGATGAATAATAAATGCTGGCCTTAAAAACAATGCTCACAGAGAAGAGGAGCTGTGATTTTAATATTGTGGCATAACGAAAAGCCTGACTGTAGACATTTCAGTCCAGATATGTTGCAACCAACTTGCTGCATTATTATTTACCCTGTTCACCAACCACTGAAATTGTAATAAGTTTTTCATCAATAACTAAGTCATTCTTACCAATAACTCAAAATAGGTCAATTGTTTACTTGTTATTTTTGATATGTATCTTGCCAGCAATTTATTTATCTCATATTTCCACATAATGACATCAACAATAGTTAAACTAAACTCCATGTAAGGCAATTCATAGGTTGTGAAAATATTAGGGAAAAACCTGCAATATATAACAAACAGTATAAACACATGCTCTCTTCTCTTCCTCTGTTGAACAGATACTCTGACTACGCTGTGTAACAAGTTGCAAATTGCCAACTGCAAAGTCAATGGCACCCGAATTGACAGCATCAGCAACTATGACCATCATTGTACTGCTGAAATGTGACAGAATTGTGTGTTTTTCTGGAATTCAATACAAGTAGCAAAAGCAGATAACTTGTAAAGTGTACTTTGTAGAGATACATACATTGAATATTCTTAGTTGTGAACATATTTCTAGTCAAATGTACATTCCGATGAAACAGGTGTTCAACATAGCTCTCAACTTGAAATTTTCATGAAAAGAAACAGATTCTAAATATTAGAGTCTGTCGCTCCTTGTGAAAATCTCAAATACAGTTGCCTGATAACATATGTTAGTAGTAGCTCAAAAGACAAAAAGTTTGCAAGAACTTAAACCTACCTTTCTGGGACCTAATAATGAACGACTGCATGATCCCATTCACTAAGCGACAATAACCATCTATCAAGTCTGCCATGTTTTCTGCGATGTTCAGTGATGGAGTTGTTATTGTCAAGGGCTGAAAATAAAAACATAACATTATTGCCATAACTTCTCCCAGCCTCCTTTCTCATCAGGGCATTCGGTCTCATTCTAACAAGATATCTAGGGTCAAAACCAGAATACATCATCGCAAACATCAATCAAGGATGAGACTTGACAACTGCAATGTGTACTTTTTGTGTACAAGTCATTAACAACTCAGGGTCAATGGTGTGACAAATAGCAAATATAACATGCAAACCAAATTTCAGGCTTATTTTATGATGCAAATAAATTCCAAAAAGAAATTCAATACAAAAAGAAATCTCAAAGATCACTTTTGCTTATGCAAAAATATAGCTGCTTGTATTGAAGCAACACCAACTATGAATAGAGTCAATCATGTTGTCCTTGAATAAATTGTCCTGCAGATTACTGGGCCCACCAGCTGTGAAAATCTGACAGGTTATGCATGCTGACACATAGAATATGTATTTCATTTACAGATGCTGAGTGAAATATCAATTGGTCAACCACTGAGATGGTTTGATCTACTGTTCTGAAATTATACCCGAATGAACAAAAAATAAAAATCACAAAAAGTTCAAGACAGTTGTCATTCTCAAAATTGATGTTGGAACTTACCTCTGCTGCTCCAGATACTTTTAACTGCAAAGTTCCTTTTCTGTCTTTATCATCACTGTTTGAATACTGAATGGTCTGTACCTGGTTAAAATTAGCCAGGTGAGTTGGCTGTAAAAGAAGAATTTTTATTTAAAAATCAGAACAATAATGAAAGGCTTAGCTGTAGTGTGTCTTTTCATCTGAACAAATAAAATGCCAAAACTTTCAAATTGTACTTTTTGGGATAAGTTTACTATACATCAAAACTAACTCTTATAAATGTATTTTGAAAAGCCTGGAATATCAAATGTAGGCAGCTTTCAAATACAAAGAGAAGACCAGCTTTGGGGTGTTTGTTGGTGAGTTACTTGCTGCAATATTCCTCTATCCTGCTTCTGTAGCCACTGCAGAAGAACTTGAAGTGGGGTGGGAAAGATCCAGTCATTGTGGTCCACATAAGTACCAACGAGTTCGGCAGAAAAAGGAACAAGGTTTTGCTGAGGGAATATGAGCAGCTCGGGGCTAAATTAAAATACAGAACCAAAAAGGTAATAATCTCCAGATTACTACCCAAGCCACAAGCTAACTGGCACGTGGGGTCAATAAGGTTAAAGAGATAAACACTTGGCTCAAATTGAATTCATTGGGCATTGAATTCATGGGACATTGGCACCAATACTGGGGAAGGAGGGAGTGTTTCCAATGGGACAGGCTCCATCTGAATCGTGCTGGGACCAAAGTCCTGGTAAATTACATCCAACCTTTTGGAAGCAGGTTTGTTCGCTAAGCTGGGAGGTTCATTTCCAGACTTTTCATCACCCTACTAGGTAACATCTTCAGTGGGCCTCCAAGTGAAGCACTGTTGATAATTCCTGCTTTCTATTTATATGTTTGGATTTCTTTGGGTTGGTGACGTCATTTCCTGTGGTGATGTCATTTCCTGTCCTTTTTCTCAGGGGGGTGATAGGTTGGGTCTAATTCGATGTGTTTGTTGATGAAGATGGTTAAATCACCTGGAATCCAAAGTTCTGAAGGAGTTAACTGAGGAGATTGTAGATGCTTTCAGGAATCACTGGAGTCAGGATTGGAAAATGGCTGATGTAACACCCCTGTTTGAGAAGGGAGGGAGGTAGAAGACAGGGAACTATGAACTGGTTAGCCCAACCTCAGTAGTTGGTAAGATTTGAGAGTCCATTAAAGATAAGATTCAGAGTACTTGGAAGTGCATGATAAAGTGCAGGGTTAAGTCAGCACAGCTTCAAAGGAGATCATACCTGACAATCTGTTACAATTCTTCGAGAACGTAACAAAGAGGTTAGACAAAGGAGAGCCAGTGGACATGATCTATTTGAACCTCCAGAAAGCTTTTGACAAGGTGCTGCACAGGAGGCTGCTAAATAAGGTAAGAGCTCATGGAGTTAGGGGTAAAGTATTGACACAGATAGAGGATTGGCTGACTGGCAGAACACAGAGTGGGGATAAAGAGATCCTTTTCAGGACATCAGCCAGTGACAGCTGAATTCCCGTAGGGATCTGTGTTGGGGCCACAATCTAAACAAAGGAGCTGAGGGCATTGTTGCTAAGTTTGCTGATAACACAAAGATAGGTGGAGGCACAAGTAGATAAGGAAATGGGGAGGCTGCAGAAGGACTTGGACAGGTTAGGAGAGTGAGCAAAGAAGTGGAAGATGGAATACAATATTGGAAAGCGAGAGGTTGCGTACTTTGGCAGGAAGAATAGTGAAGCAGACTATTTTCTAAATGGAGAAAGGCTTTTCAAATCTGAAGTACAAAGTGGCACAAGAGTGCCAGTTCAGGGTTCTTTTAGGATTAAGATGCAGGCTAAATTGGCAGTTAGAAAGGCCAATGCATTTCAATAGTGCTAAAATACAAGAGCAAGGATAGGCCAAATGCTGGTAAATGGGACTAGGTCAGATTGGGATGTCTGGATGGTGCAGACAAGTTGGACCAAAGGTCTGTTTCCATGCTGTATGTCTCTATGACCTTATGACTCTGTACTACTGAGTCTATATAAGGCTCTGGTCAGACCACCTTTAGAATATTGGGAGCGATTTTGAGCCCATATCTAAGGGTAGATGTGTTGACAGACTTTTAACACAAATTAGGTGAAAATAGACTGGAGGAATGACTTCCCTCTTCTGGATAAAAAAATCCTGCCTGAGATAAGCTCCAGCCACTTAGAGGTTAGCAGCTCTCGACATGAACATGCACCATTAGACAGAATAAGAGCAAGTTACTGCAGATGCTGGAATCTGTACTGAAAACAAAAATGCTGGACATCACAGCGGATCAGGTAGCATTCATGGAGAGAAAGCAAACTAACATTTCAAGTATAGATGACTCTTGATTAGAGCTAAAGTAAAGTGTGGAGGGGGCAACATTTAGTTTGGAGAGAGTGGGGGAGGGTGGATTGCTGTGCTAGGGAAGAAAGGATGTTGATAGTTCAGATTAAGTGATAGGAATATGAGAATGGCACAACAATGGTGTGTCTAACTGCGAGGTTGAAAAAAAAGACTGTCCCAATGGAGCTAGGGAGGGGAGAGACGACATGGTGACAGAGAATGTAACAAGCAAAGTTAAAAGAAAGGGAAGGAGTTGGTTCACAATTTGAAGGTACGAAACTCATGATTAAGTCCGGAAGGATGTAAATTGCCTAGTTTGAATATGAAATGCTGCTCCTCCAGTTTTTACTGCAATTCGCTGAAGCTTTGTAGCATGCCAAGGACAGACAAGTGGGGCATTACTGTCCACGGGAAGGTCAGCATCATGATATGATTTGAATATGTGCTGCGCCAGCAGCTTGACAGATAGCATAAGCCTCTTCTGTGGCCAGTTAATTCCAAGTGATGGTGTGATGAGATTGTCAACTGGGTATTAATTAAACAATTAAAGGGTCTCAATGGGGTCCCAAGTAATTTTGGCACTCAATACGATCCCTGCCCTGCATAACTTTGACATGGGCAAGAAAACCACTGGATTTAAGAAGCATTACCAACTTCAAATTCAACAGTAAGGGAGAGTT
This sequence comes from Chiloscyllium plagiosum, assembly GCF_037043375.1. NCBI lineage: Eukaryota > Metazoa > Chordata > Chondrichthyes > Orectolobiformes > Hemiscylliidae > Chiloscyllium > Chiloscyllium plagiosum. Next base: position 128,401,440 of record NW_028270142.1, on the reverse strand, counting down.
AAATCAAGCCTTCTATTTAAAACTGTGCAACCATAGCTGATGACAGTTAAGTGATTGTTAAGGTTTTGGTTAAGAAAAAGAGGGAAGCATATGTCAGGCATAGACAGGAGAGATCGAGTGAATCCGTAGAAGAGTATAAAGGCAGTAGGAGTATATTTGAGAAGGAAATCAGGAGGGCAAAAACAGGACATGAGATAGCTTTGGCAAATAGGTTAAGGAGAATTCAAAGGGTTTTATAAATACATTAAGGACAAAAGGGTAACTCAGGAGAGAATTGGGCCCCTCAAAGATCAGCAAGGCAGCCTATGTGTGGAGCCGCAGGAGATGGGGGAGATACTAAACGAGTATTTTGTATCAGTGTTTATTGTGGAGAAGAACATGGAAGATATACAATGTAGACAAATTGATGATGATATCTTGAAAAATGTCCACATTACATAGGTGGAAGTGCTGGATGTCTTGAAACGCATAAAAATGGATAAATCCCCAGGACCTGATCAGGTGTACCATAGAACTGTGTGGGAGGCTAGGGAAGTGATTGCTGGGTCCCTTGCTGAGATATTTGTATCTCAGAGAGAGGTGAGAGGTGCTGGAAGACTGGAGCTTGGCTAACATGGTACCACTATTTAAGAAAGATGGTAAGGAAAAGCCAGGGAACTATAGACCAGTGAGCCTGATGTCGGTGGCGGGAATGTTGTTGGAGGGAACCCTGACAGACAGGATTTACATGTATTTGGAAAGGCAAGAACTAATTAAGGATAGACAGCATGGCTTTGTGCATAGGAAATCGTATCTTATCAGCTTGAGGTTTTTTGAAGTAACAAAGAAAGATTGAAGAGGGCAGAGTGGTAGACATGATCTATATGGACTTCAGTAAGGCATTTGACAAGATTCTCCATGAGAGACTGGTTAGCAAGGTTAGATCTCATGGAATACAGGGAGAACTAGGCATTTTGATACAGAACTGGTTCGAAGGTAGAAGACAGAGGGTGGTGATGGAGAGTTGCTTTTCACATTGGATGCTTGTGACCAGTGGAGTGCCACAAGAATTGGTGCTGGGTCCACTACTTTTCATCATTTATATAAATGATTTAGATATGAACATAAGAGGTATAGTTAGTAAGTTTGTAGATGACACCAAAATTGGAGGTGTAGTGGACAGCGAAGAATGTTACCTCAGAGTACAATAAGTTCTTGATCAGATGGACCAACGGGCTGAGGAGTGGCAGTTGGAGTTTAATTTTGATAAATGCAATGTGCTGCATTTTCGAAAACCAAATCAGAGCAGGACTTAGAAACTTAACAAAGAGACCTTGGAGTGCAGGTTCATAGTTTCTTGAAAGTAGAGTCGCAGGTTGATAGGGTAGTGAAGGAGGCATTTGGTATGCTTTCCTTTATTGGTCAGAGTTTGAGTATAGGAGTTGGGAGGTCATGTTGCAGCTGTACAGGACATTGGTTAGGCCACTTTTGGAATATTGCATGCAATTCTGGTCTCCTTCCTATTGGAAGGATGTTGTGAAACTTGAAAGGGTTCAGAAACAATTTACAAGGATGTTGTCAGGGTTGGAGGATGTGAGCTGTAGGGAGATGCTGAATAGGTTGGGGCTGTTTTCCTGGAGCATCGGAGGCTGAGGGGTGACCTTATAGAGGTTGAAAAATCCTGAGGGGCGTGGAGAGGATAAGTAGTCAAAGTCTTTTCCCTGGGGTGGGGGAGTCCAGAACTAGAGGGCATAGGTTTAGGGGGAGAGGGGACAGATATAAAAGAGACCCAAGGGGCAACTTTTTCGCGCAGAGGGTGGTGCGTGTATGGAATGAGCTGCCAGAGGAAGGCTGGTACAATTGCAGCATTTAAAAAGTATCTGGATGGGTATATGAATCGGAAGGGTTTAGAGGGATATGGGCCAAGTGTTAGCAAATGGAACTAGATTGGGTTAGGATGGACAAGATGGACCTAATAGTCTGTTTCCACGCTGTACATCTCTATGTCTCTATGACACATTTGGCAAACTAAAATTCAATTATCTTACAACAGATGACAGTTTTAATCAATAAACAGTTGAAAAGGCAATCTTAAAATATGGTAGACAACACTCTGCTGTAAAAATTTATCTAAGGAAATCATGGTCACAGTGTTATAGGAAGAACAAATTCATTTCCATAAATTACAGTGGTACTTTTCTCCATTTAGGGAACTGCCAAAATAAAAAGAAAATACTGATTAATATGTACTGGAGTGCATCTGACCACAAATTACTAGCTTTAAAAAGCTGAGGCATTCTCCTTGCAGTGAGTCCAATGTCACTATATTTATTGCACAAAGAGCCAATCATATTATTAACAGTTTGGGGTCAAGGACAAGGATCTCTCGAAATAAAGAGTTAAAAATTTAAGTGCATTTTCACAAGAAGCTAAGTAATTAAATTCATTTCCTAAAACCGTATAACATGACACTGCTGCAACTAGCACTGTAATTAAAATTGGCCAGTTTTTATCTAAAGCAGCGGAGGCAGGGGAAATCAATGCATGTCATTCTAAAAAAAACTAAACCTCCCTTCTCAAAGCAATTCTTTCAAGTTGGATAAGAGAAACAGCTTAGGAGAAAGTGAGGACTGCAGATGCTGGAGATCAGAGCTTAAAAATGTGTTGCTGGAAAAGCGCAGCAGGTCAGGCAGCATCAAAGTAACAGGAGAATCGACATTTCGGACATAAGCCCTTCTTCATAGATCTTTGTACACAGATCTTTGAAAGTTGCCACCCAGGTAAATAGTTCGGTGAAGAAGGCATATGGCGTACTGGCTTTTAACGGTAGAGGAATTGAGTTCCGGAGTCCTGAGATCATGTTGCAGTTGTATAAGACTCTGTGCGGCCGCATCTGGAGTATTGTGTGCAGTTTTGGTCACCATACTATAGGAAGGATGTGGAGGCACTGGAACGGGTGCAGAGGAGGTTTACCAGGATGTTGCCTGGTATGGTAGGAAGATCACATGAGGAAAGGCTGAGGCACTTGGGGTTGTTTTCATTGGAGAAAAGAAGGTTTGGGGTGACTTGATAGAGGTGTACAAGATGATTAGGGGTTTAGATAGGGTTGACCGTGAGAACCTTTTTCCACGTATGGAGTCAGCTATTACGAGGGGGCATAGCTTTAAATTAAGGGGTGGTAGGTATAGGACAGGTGTTAGGGGTAGGTTCTTTACTCAGCGAGTCGGGAGTTCATGGAATGCCCTGCCAGTAGCAGTGGTGGACTCTCCCTCTTTATGGGCATTTAAGCGGGCATTGGATAGGCATATGAAGGATAGTGGGCTAGTGTAGGTTAGGTGGGCTTGGATCGGCGCAACATTGAGGGCCAGAGGGCCTATACTGCGCTGTATTTTTCTATGTTCTATGTTCAGGAATGAGGAGGGTGTGCCAAGCAGGCTAAGATAAAAGGTAGGGAGGAGGGGCGTTGGGAATACGATAGGTGGGAGGAGGTTAAGGTGAGGGTGATAGGCCAGAGGGGGTGGAGGCGGAGAGGTTGGGAACAAGATTGCAGGTCAAGAAGGCGGTGCTGAGTCTGAGGGTTGGGACTGAGAAAAGGTGGGGGGAGGGGAAATGAGAAAGCTGGAGAAATCTGCATTCATCCCTTGTGGTTAGAGGGCTCCTAGGCGGAAGATGAGGCATTCTTCCTCCAGGCGCCGTGTTGCCATGGTCTGGCGATGGAGGAGGCCAAGGACCTGCATGTCCTTGGCGGAGTGGGAGGGTGAGTTAAAGTATTCAGCCATGGAGCAGTTGGGTTGGTTGGTGCAGGTGTCCCAGAGGTGTTCTCTGAAACGTTCCGCAAGTAGGTGGCCTGTCTCCCCAATGTAGAGGAGGCCACATCGGGTGCAGCAGATGCAGTAAATGATGTGTGTGGAGATGCAGGTGAATTTCTGACGGATATGGAAGGATCCCTTGGGGCCTTGGAGGGAAGTGAGGGGGGAGGTGTGGGCACAAGTTTTGCATTTCTTGCGGTTGTAGGGGAAGGTGCCGGGAGTGGAGGTTGGGTTGGTGGGGGGTGTGGATCTGACAAGGGTGTCATGGAGAGAGTGGTCTTTCCGGAACGCTAATAGGGGTGGGGAGGGAAATATATCCTTGGTGGTGGGGTCTGTTTGGAGGTGGCAGAAATGACGAAGGATGATACGATGTATCTGAAGGTTGGTGGGGTGGTAGGTGAGGACCAGTGGTGTTCTGAGTTGATGGCGATTGGAGGGGCGGGGTTCAAGGGGGGAGGAGCGGGAAGTGGAGGAGATGCGGTGGAGAGCATCGTCAACCACGTCTGAGGGGAAACTGCGGTCTTTGAAGAAGGAGGCCATCTGCGTTGGCTTAGCTTAGTTTGGGAAACTTGGTTGGCATGGATGAGTCAGACCAAAAGAATGTTTCGTGCTGTATGATTCTACGAAAGGTCATTCACCTGAAACATTAACTTTGTTTCTCTGGCTACAGATATTGCTTGGCCTGTTGCGTTATTCCAGCTTTTATCTTCTCAATTCAGATTTCCAGCATCTGCAGAATTCTGCTTTTGTATTTGAGTTGCTTTAATTTGGGCAGTTGACTGTATTACAGCAATTCATTCCTGATGAAGGGCTTTTGCCCGAAAAGTTGATTTTCCTGCTCCTCGGATGCTGCCTGACCTGCTGTGCTTTTCCAGCACCACGGCAATATTTTGTATCACAGCAATATTTTAGTAACTAAATAATATGGTCCACAAGGTGGCGCTCTAAACAAGTATTACAGTTATGTGGTTGTTGGAATTGCAATTGTTCTGAAACAAAAGCTATTGACATGCTCAGTACGGTGATCTTTGAATAACCCTATTAGCGCAATAAATTTACAGGCTCAAAGAAAAAAAAAATCGGTACATGAGAAATCCTTGACTTTAACCTAAGCATTTATCAGCGCTTGGTCCATAGCTTTAATGTTATGACATACCAAGTGCTCATCCAGGTACTACTTAAGTGATGTGAGGCAATTTACCTGCATTACCTTTCCAGACATTGCATTCCATGCTGTCACCAACCTCTGGGTAGAAAGGTTTTTCCTCATATACACCCTAAACTTTTGCCCCTCATCTTGAACATGTCCCCCCTTGTGACTGGCCCTTCAACTAGATGGAACAGCTGCTCCTTATCTACTCTGTCCATGCCCCTCATAATCTTGCACTCTTTAATCAGATCATCCCTCAGTCTTCTCTGCTCCAAAAAAAATCCAAGCCATCCAACCATTCCTCACAACTTTTATTTTTCATCTTGGTGAATTTCCTCTACATCCTCCTCACACCCTTTCTGTCAGGGCAGCACAGTGGCTCAGTGGCTAGCACTGCTGCCTCACAGCGCCAGGGACCCAGGTTTGATTCCAGCCTCAGATTCCAGCCTCAGGCAACTGTCTGTGGAATTTGTAAATTCTCCCTCTGTCTGTGTGGATTTCCTCTGTGTGCTCTGGTCTCCTCCCACAATCCAAAGACGTGCTTGTGAGATGAATTGGCTGACAATGCTAAACTGTCCACAGTGTTCAGGGATGTGTAGGATGGGTGCATTAGCCTGGAGTTAAATGTAGGGGAATAGATCTGAGTGGGTTACTCTTTGGTGGTCGGTGTGGACTTGTTGGGCCGAAGGGCCTGCTTCCACACTGAAGGGATTCTATCATGTTGATCTGTGTAATGTGGTGACCAGAACTGTACACAGTACTCCAGCTGTGGTCTCACTAACGTTTAAATTCCAACCTGACTTCCCTGCTTTTGTAACCTATGTTTTAACTGAAAATTGCAAGTGTCCCATATGCCTTTTTCACCACCCTACTAACAAGCACTTCTGACTTCAGAGAATTATGAACAAACCCTTTTGAATTATAAAGATTCTCAACTCTCCACTTGGTCCTCTACCTCTTGCCTTAAACCTATCACCTGATTATTGACACTCACTACAATTCGGGGTTCAGTTAGCTCAGTTGGCTGGATGGTTGGTTTGCAAAGCAGAATGGGTTCCATTCCCACACTGGCTGAAGCTACCATGAAGAACTCTCCTTCTCAACCTCTTCGCTCACCTGATGGGTGGTGAAGATACCATGAAGAACTCTCCTGATGCGCAATGACCCACTGCTTAAACCACTACCAGTCATTTCTTCCTAATGAGAGACTAGAGCTTGGTCCAGTAGGGTTACAGCAACTTTACCTTTATCTATTGGAAAAAGTGCCTTCTTAACTGCCCACCTCTTCCAAACTTCACTCCAAGGGAAATACAGCTTAAACCCTCCAGCTCAGGCAAGTTTACAGGAAATACTTAGGTCTTTCACATAAACTGACTGCAATAAACACCTGCACAGGGAAGTACTGGAATCTAAATGGGAGCATAACCTTTTTTAAAAAATGTCTTAAATATTTATATATATTGAATTAAGTTATGACAACATAAGAGAGAGAACCACAGTACTGACTTGCATGAAAGTGATATTTCTCAGTATTGAACTGGCTAATGTGATAGAAATATTAACTAGGCCTGAAGGTTGTGTGTATTTTTGCCCTTTTTTGCCCCCTGGGGAGAAAAAAAAAAATGAAGAATTTAAAGCTTAAATGAATGAAATCCATAAGTTTGAATGGAAACCTGGGTGACATCTCACTTTGGTAAAGCCAAATGCATTAAAGAGACATTTTGCTGATAACATACCAGATGGAAATCACCAAGCCTTAAGTTTGTTCGAAAATGTCAAGAACAGCCATCAGAAACAACAGGAAAAGCATTTCTTTCAGTTGAAGCAAAAAATGTGTGGATGCATACAGCAAGTTATTTCTTTTCAAGTAAAGTTTCTCTTAACTAACTAAAGGATTGCACTATTTGCTGCAATCTTCACAAGTTCAGAAGGACGTGGATTGTACAGCTGTGCTAAGAGTGAGTGAGGCAGGTCCAAAAAGCAATAATGATAGGTGATCGAATAGTTAGTGAGGTAGGCAGATGTTGCTGCAGCTGCAGATGTGACTCCCTGGGAGCAAGGATGCCACCGAGTGGCTTCAGAATATCCAGGTTGTGACAAAGGTGGAACCTGTCCAGGCTGAACATTTTGAACTTGAACAGGGACAGGATTAATACTTGATGGAGAGGTTTGCTACTGGGAGAGTGTAAAGTAGTTTGGCAGGATTTTGGAGTCCTGAGCACATCACCAGATGAAAGAGAAGCAAAAACAATGTCTGTTACTTGCAAACTTTGGAATTAAGTACCGTATATATTAATTACATCTTAGAAGTGTTTAATTAAAGATGATTAGATTAGGTTTCCTACAGTACACAAACAGGCCCTTCGGCCAAACAAGTCCACACAGACCCTCTGAAGAGTAAGGCACCCAGACCCAATCCCCTATCCTATATTTACCCTTACTAATGCACCTAACACTATATTTAGCATGGCCAATTCACCTGACCTGTACATCTTGGATTGTGGGAGGAAACCGGAGCACCTGGAGGAAACCCATACAGACACTGGGAGAATGTGCAAACTCCACACAACCAGTCGCTCGAGGCAGGAATGTTGCTGCAGCTGCAGATGTGACTCCCTGGTCCCTGGTGCTGTGAGGCAGCAGTGCTAACCATTGAGCCACTGTGCCACCCTGAGAGTTTTAACTGGGTCTCTAGCTCTTACGAACATACTAGAAATGTGGTTAGTAGGTTAGAAGATAATAGCAATTGCATATAGCAAGCATATAAGTGTAGAAGTATTTGAAGACCTGCTGTAGTTCTATCTTTCAACAACTAGCCTTTTGGAAAACAACTTTTATATTTAGATCCAGGTTGTTCATAAATATCAGTAAAAGCCTTAATACCAATCCTCAGACCTGGTGACACCATTGTATACTACCTTCTCAACCACTCACACCAATCTAAAAATAACTGTGCACCACTTTATTCTGCTTTCCATCTATTACCAATCTCATTTCATTTTAAGCCCTTTACTTTTTTGAACAAGTCTATCATGTAGCACTTTATCAAACACCTTCTGAAAGTGCAAACACATATCAACTGCATTTCTTTTTTAATGAAGAGAGGCGTCATAGTAATGCCAACAGACTAGCAACGGAAACACTCACACTAATGCTCTTGGGACACAGGTTAAATTCTCTCAGCAACAGCTGACAGACCTTAAATTAATTTAATATATTTGAAACGAACATCTGTAATGGTGACCATGAAGCCATTGTCAATCATCATAAAACACCAACTGGTTCACAAACATTCTGTACCATTTGTGGCATGGTGGCTCAGTGGTTAGCACTACTGCCTCACAGCGCCAGGGCTCCAAGTTCAATTCCAGCCTTAGGCAACTGTCTATGTGGATTTTGCATTCTCCCCGTGTCTGCGTGGGTTTGCTCTGGTTTCCTGCCACAGTCCAAAGATGTGCAGGTCAGGTGAATTGGCCATGCTAAATTGCCCATAGTGTTAGGTGCATCAGTAAGAGGGAAATGGGTCTGGGTGGGTTACTCTTTGGAGGGTCGGTGTGGACTGGTTGAGCCAAAGGGCCTGTTTCCACACTGTAGGGAATCTAATGTGGGCGGCACGGTGGCACAGTGGTTAGCACTACTGCCTCACAGCGCCAGAGACCCGGGTTCAATTCCCGCCTCAGGCGACTGACTGTGTGGAGTTTGCACATTCTCCCCGTGTCTGCGTGGGTTTCCTCCGGGTGCTCCGGTTTCCTCCCACAGTCCAAAGATGTGCAGGTCAGGTGAATTGGCCACGCTAAATTGCCCGTAGTGTTAGGTAAGGGGTAAATGTCGGGGTATGGGTGGGTTGCGCTTCGGCGGGGCGGTGTGGACTTGTTGGGCCGAAGGGCCTGTTTCCACACTGTAAGTAATCTAATCTAATCTAGAAGGAAATTTGCATCCTTACCTAATCTGGCCTAAATGTGACTCCAAACTCTCAACAATTTGTTGACTCTTAACTGCCCTCAGCCATAGCCAAGCAAACCATTCAAGATGAATTAGAGATGGGCAACAAAAAGAAAATCCTCTGTTTGTGAACTGAAGAACCCATTCCAGTTTCTCAGATATTAATTGCTTTTTATCAAAAGTGCACTGGCTGCATAGAGTCATAGAGATGTACAGCTTGGAAACAGAACCTTCGATCCAACCCGTCCATGCCGACCAGATATCCCAACCCAATCTAGTCCCACCTGCCAGCACCTAGCCCATATCCCTCCAAACACTTCCTATTCATTTTCCCATCCAAATGCCTCTTAAATGTTGCAACTGTACCAGCCTCCACCACATCCTCTGGCAGCTCATTCCATACACATACCATGCTCTGCGTGAAAACGTTGCCCCTTAGGTCTCTTTTATATCTTTCCCCTCTCACCCTAAACCTATGCCCTCTAGTTCTGGACTCCCCGACCCCAGGGAAAAGACTTTGCCTATTTATCCTATGCATGCCCCTCATAATTTTGTAAACATCTATAAGGTCATCCCTCAGCCTCCGACACTCCAGGGAAAAAAGCCCTAGCCTGTTCAGCCTCTCCCTGTAACTCAGATCCTCCAACCTTGGCAACACCCTTGTAAATCTTTTCTGAACCCTTTCAAGTTTCACAACATCCTTCCGATAGGAAGACCAGTATTGCACGCAATATTCCAACAGTGGCCTAACCAATGTCCTGTACAGTCGCAACATGACCTCCCAACTCCTGTACTCAATACTCTGACCAATAAAGGAAAGCATACCAAACGCTGCCTTCACTATCCTATCTACCTGCGATTCCACTTTCAAGGAGCTATGAACCTGCACTCCAAGGTCTCTTTGTTCAGCAACACTTCCATTAAGTGTATAAGTCCCGCTAAGATTTGCTTTCCCAAAATGCAACACCTCACATTTATCTGAATTAAATTCCATCTGCCACTCCTCAGCCCACTGGCCCAGATCCTGTTGTAATCTGAGGTAACCCTCTTCGCTGTCCACTACACCTCCAATTTTGGTGTCATCTGCAAACTTACTAACTGTACCTCTTATGCTCGCATCCAAATCATTTATGTAAATGACAAAAAGTAGAGGGCCCAGCACCGATCCTTGTGGCACTCCACTGGTCACAGGCCTCCAGTCTGAAAAACAACCCTCCACCACCACCCTCTGTCTTCTACCTTTGGGCCAATTCTGTATTCAAATGGCTAGTTCTCCCTGTATTCCATGCAATCTAACCTTGCTAATCAGTCTCCCATGGGGAACCTTGTCGAACGCCTTACTGACGTCCATTTAGATCACATCTACTGCTCTGCCCTCATCAATCTTCTTTGTTACTTCATCATGTTTGTGAGACATGATTTCCCACGCACAAAGCCATGCTGACTATCCCGAATCAGTCCTTGCCTTTCCAAATACATGTACATCCTGTCCCTCAGGATTCCCTCCAACAACTTGCCAACCCCCGAGGTCAGGCTCACTGGTCTATAGTTCCCTGGCTTGTCATTACCACCGTTCTTAAACAGTGGCACCACGTTTGCCAACTTCCAGTCTTCCGGCACCTCACCTGTGATTATCGATGATACAAAAATCTCAGCAAGAGGCCCAGCAATCACTTCTCTAGATTCCCACAGAATTCTAGGGTACACCTGATCAGGTCCTGGGGATTTATCCACCTTTACGCATTTCAAGACATCCAGCACTTCCTCCTCTGTAATCTGGATATTTTGCAAGATGTCTCCATCTATTTCCCTACAGTCTATATCTTCCATATCCTTTTCCACAGTAAATACTGATGCAACATATTCATTTAGTATCTCCCCCATTTTCTGTGGCTCCACACAAAGGCCGCCTTGCTGATCTTTGAGAGGCCCTATTCTCTCCCTAGTTACCCTTTTGTCCTTAATATATTTGTAAAATCCCTTTTGATTCTCCTTAATTCTATTTGCCAAAGCTATCTCATGTCCCCGTTTTGCCCTCCTGATTTCCCTCTTAAGTATACTCTTACTTTCTTTATACTCTTCTAAGGATTCACTCGATCTATCCTGTCTGTACCTGACATATACTTCCTTCTTTTTCTTAACCAAACCCTCAATTTATACTATTTCATGTTTTTCAAAGTAAAGGTTCAAAGTAGCATGAACTTTTAATATTGCAATTTCACTTTGCTAAGAAAATATTTTGATGAAATAAATGCTCCAAAATTACATACCATAGAGCCTTTGTCTGTAAGATAACTGATGCCTTCTTCAGGTCCAATTGCTAATTCAACTGAAATTATCCAGCTTGACTGTTTAGGTTGAAAATAAAACACAAAATTAACTAATAAGAATTGAAGTAAGAAGTCAATTTTACTTTAAACTATACATATGACTGAATTAGACACTTGATATACAAAGTAAACTACACATGCTCAAAAATGTTACATAATTATGAAAACAACCATTATTTTGGAATTTCCTGTCAAATTAGAACTGTAGGATCAATTTTCAAAATACAATTTATCAACAAAGTTGCCAATCCTTCTTTATACATATCTACATTGGTCTAAGACTTTAAAACAAATTGCCCAGTTACATTAAAATTTGGAGACTACTGCTATAAAATGTAGTGAAGAACATGTACAACATGCTCACTGTAATTGATCTCACTCATCTATTTGCATCACTCAAACTCATTGCTTATTATTATTATAAACATTTCTTGCAATAATCTCATTCTAAATGGTCTAGGGTCCTGTGCTACAACTTGATACAAGGAAGTTGTTAGTGGAATTCTAAGAGCAACGCCACCCCTCCTTTTTTTACCACCCTCCCTAATCTTACTGAAACATCTGTAACCAGGAACCTCCAACAACCATTCCTGTCCCTCTTCTATCCACGTTTCCGTGATGGCCACAACATCGTAGTCCCAGGTACCGATCCACACCTTAAGTTCACCCACCTTATTTCTGATACTCCTTGCGTTGAAGTATACACACTTGAACCCATCTCTGTGTCCGCAAGTATTCCCTGTCAGTGCTACCTTCTCCACAGCCTCCCTACATTCTTGGACATCCTGACAAACAGCTAGCCTACTTGCTGGACTACAAGTCCGGATCCCATTCCCCCTGCCAAATTAGTTTAAACCCCCCCAAAGAGTGCTAGCAAACCTACCCCCCAGGATATTGGTGCCCTTCTGGTTCAGGTGCAACCCGTCCTGCTTGTACAGGTCCCACCTTCCCCAGAATGCAGTCCAATTGTCCAAATACCTGAAGTCCTCCCTCCTACACCTTGCAGCCATGTGTTCAACTGCACTCTCTCCCTATTCCTTGCCTCACTGTCATGTGGCACCAGCAACAACCCAGAGATGATGACTCTGTCTGTCCTAGCTTTTAGCTTCCAGCCTAACTCCCTGAGCTCCTGAATGACCTCCCCACCCCTCTTCCTACCTATGTCGTTGGTGCCAATGTGCACCACGACTTCTGGCTGCACACCCTCCCCCTTAAGGATTCTGAAGACACGGTCCAAGACGTCTCGGACCCTGGCACCCGGGAGGCAACAAACCATCCGAGAGTCTCGCCCATGTCCACAGAACCACCTGTCCGTCCCTCTAACTATAGAGTCTCCTATAACTAGCGCTCTCCTCCTCTCCCCCTAAATCTTCCAGAATTTGTTAGATTTTGGAATTGTCCCAGTAATGAGAAACTTCAGTTATGAGGATAGAGTAAAGAATTTAGGACTGTTCTATTTGGAGAGAACAAAGCTAAGAGGAGATCTGACAGAGGTTTTCAAAATCATGAGCAGATTGGATATTGCAAACAGGGAGAAACTATTCCTGCTTGTAAGAGGAATAAAAACAAGAGGACATAGATTTAAAGTGATTTGCGAAAGAAACAAGGGTGAAGTGAAGAAAAACCTTTTCACTCAATGAGTAGTTAGAATATGAAATGCACTGCTTGGATGTGTGGTCGAGGCAGTTTTGAGCTATTCAAGACAGCACTGGAAGAGTATTTGGATAAAATGATCCATACAGTTATGGGGAGTTAATGAGCTCGTGCAATGCTGAATAGCCTCCTCTACTCCGTAATATTTCCGTGATAAGGAGATCTTTTGAATTCTGAAGGAATTAAAGGACATGGAATTAGATAATAAAGTTGAGGTGAGCCAGAGAATTAACCATTATGTTATTGAGTGGCGGAGTAGGCTTAAGGAATTGTTTGGCTTGCTCCTACTCTTTTTAATGCGTAAATTCACACACTTAGAGCTTTGTTACAGACCTCAGGATAGTGAATGTATTAGATAAATATCAGAAATTACTGTTTTGTCAGAAAAGTCGTGAAGAAGAAAGAAAAATTGTTAGTTAACTTGTAGGTGAGAAAGATAAATAACTGAAGAACTGTTGAGTTAAACTCTCAAATTTAATGAATCACAGAATCGCTACAGTGTGGAAGCAGGCCATGCAGCCCATCAAGTCCACACCAATCATCGAAGAGCATCCCATACTGGCCCACCGCTATACCCTATCCCTATCTCTCTGCATTTCTCATGTCTAATTCACCTAACCTACACATCTTTGGACTGTGCTGGGAAACCAAAGTGGAGAGAATGTTCAGACTCCACACAGACAGTTGCTGGAGGCTGGAATCAAACCTGGGTCTCTGGTTCTGTGAGGCAGCAGTGCTAACCACTGAGTCACCGTATGAAGAGAAACTGGATCGGTTAGGGGAGTACTCATAGAAACCTATAAAATTTGGCAAGTACAAGATAGGGTAAATCCAGGCAGGATGCTCCCGATGACCAGGCAATACAAAACTATAGGTCACCGTCTTTGGATACAAGGTAGGCCATTTAGAACTGAGATGAGAAATTTTTTCACCTGGAGAGTTGATTGCCTGTGGAATTCTCTGCCATTGAATGCAGCAGAGACCAAAACATTAAATGTTTTCAAGATGGAGGAGGAGATTCCTTCAGGTTGAAGCAACCAAATAGCGTAAGTAGAACGTGGGAACAGGGAACTGAATTGGATGATCAACCACAATCATATTGAATGGTGCAGGAGGATGAATAACCTACTTCTGTTTCTATTTTCTATGTTTGCTTTCAAACACACATTGAAGTGAGGTTCAAAGAACATTTGTGTTTTCTGTGTTTTTAAATTCCAATGTTTAAGTTAGCATACTAATGGATGAAGATTTATTAATTGCATGCAATCAAGAAAACTAAGATAATGGAAATTTTTTTTTTTACTAAGCATAACTAATTAATACAAAATAAGGAAGAAATATGCAATTAAAAGTTAGAAACATTTAAACATAAGCAATGTGATGGTAGAAAGGTGATCAATCATTTACTGTTGAACAAGGTTTGACGATGACCATGTGGAATATGGAATCTATATATGTGGAGACACAGGAATTTTACTGGTTGAACTCTAAGAATTATTGCCTCTGTTTCAGCTACGAGATTTTGTTTATGCACTTTGAACTGGATCTCATTAAGAGTATTCCACAATGTATAGAGTGGAGAAAATAAATTTGTATACATGTAGCAATCATTCTTTTCCTCACAACAAATTTGTGGAAGCAAAGAAATTAACCAAAATAGCACGAGCAAAAACAGCATATCATACACACATAAGGAATAAAAAATTTGAAGATGAACACATATTTGACAATATAATGCAGCCGTATCTGTCTTCTGTTACATTGGAAGTCTACATCTATACTTGCACGAGATATTAGGAAACAGGATTAATTTTAACAAGTTAGTCTTTTTTTTTTATAAACTGCCTAAACATCACTGTACAAACTTACCCCAAGGGCACATTTGAAACACTCCTTGTCAAACCTGTAAACTGGAGACAGAATCTCAAAGAATTTCAGAACACTTTGCACTTCATCCAAATTAGCAAACTGTCGAAAAGATTGCTGTATCAATTTCCTCAGTGTTTTGGCCTAAAATAGAAATTGGAAATAGTTAAGATTGATTGCAAAAATCTAGATGTAATTTGTTCAGTTCAAATGTTTAGCTCCTTACATAGTTAGTTTATCCTTAAAAATTTTATTGCCATTATTTAGATTATACTATCATAAATGTAAGGAATTTCGGCTAATGATGAAATCACACCTAATATTATGTCTCGTTACTCCAGTTCATTTAATGGTACTAGCAACTTGATGTGCATCTTCAATCATGTCACTGAAACATAGAAAACAGGAACAGGAGCAAGACGTTCGGCCCTTCCAGCTCGTTTCAAGACTCAATATGATCAGCGCTGATTATTAAACTCAGTTCTCTCTTTCCGCTTTCTCTCCATTTCTTTTGATCCCTTTAGCCCTAAGATATATACCTTTGGCCTCAACCACCTCCTATGGCAAAGAATTCAAGAGGCTCACAACTCGCTATGCAAAGAAATTTCTCCTTATCTCTGTCCTAAATAGCCTACTTTGTATTATTAGACTGACCCTTGGTACTGGACTACCTAGTCTTTCCTGCATTTATCCTGTCCTGTTCAAATTTTATTGGCTTCATTCTTCTGAACTCCAGCAAATACAATCCTAGCTGACTCAATCGCTCCTCAAATGTCAGTCTTACATCCCAGGAATCAGTTTGGTAAACATTCATTGCATACCCAACATATCCAGAATGTGCTTCCTCAGAACAGGAGACCAAACCTGTACATAATATTCCAGGTTTGAGTTCACCAAGATACTGTGTAATTGCAGAAAGACATCCCTGCACTAATACTCAAATCCTCTTGTAATAAAGATCAACACATCATTTGCTTTCTTCATTGCCTGCTGCACCTTCTCTCCAGCCCCACCCCCTCCTATTTATCTCTCAGCCCCCTTGCACGCCACCCCCCACCCCACCACATTCCAGATGAAGAGGTTATGCTCAAAACGTCAACTCTCCTGCTCCTCGGATGCTGCCTGACTGGCTGTGCTTTTCCAGCACCACATTTTTTGACTCTGCTTATTTTTGCTGTCTGGCACACAAGCTCCCCCAGGTCATGTTATACCTCCCCATTTCCCAATCTATTGTCATTTAGATAATAATCTGCTTGCTTGTTTTTGCTACCCAAGTGGATAATCTCACATTTACCCACATTATATTTTATCTGTCATGCATTTACCATTCACTCAACTTGTTCAAATCACAATGAAGTATTTCTATATCCTCCTCAAAGTTCACGCTCCCAACCAGCTTTGTTCATCTTCAAGCATGGAGATATTTACTTCCCTCATCTAAATTATGGATATATATTGAGAGTAGCTGGGGTCCAAGCACTGCTTCCAGAAGTACCCCACTCATCACAGCCTAACATTCAGAAAAAGGCCTGCTTATTCCCACTTTTTGTTTCCTATCTGCCAACCAGCTTTCAATCCATGTCAGCAAACAACCACCAGTCTCATGTACTTTAATTTCACAGGATAATTTATTATGTGGGACCTTATTGAAAGCATTCTGGAAGTCCAAGTAAACCATATCCACTAGCTCGCCTTTATCAACTCTACTACTGACATCATTGAAAAATTTGAGTAGATTTATCAAGTATGATTTCCTTTCCTCAAATCCACACTCACTCTGATCGCTCTTGTCACTGTTTTCCAAGTGCTGTGCTATTATATCATTTATAATGGACTTTAATATTTATTGATGTCAGGCTAACCGGTCTATGATTTCCTCTTTTCACTCTACTTCATTATTTAAATACTGGTGTTACATTACCTAACCTCTAATCCATAGGAACTGTTCAAAAGGCTAGAGAATCTTGGAAGATCACCACCAATGCATGCATTATTTCTCACCTAATTTCTTGATACAGATTACCAGGACCTTGGAATTTATCTGTCTTTGATATCATCAATTTCTCCAACACCATTTCCCTATTAACACTGATTTTCTTCAGTTCTTCCCCCTCACTAGACCCTGTGTTGCCCAAAATATTTGGGATATTATTAGTGTCCTCCTTTGTGAAGGTAGAACCAAGGTCAATACTTAATTGTATTTACAAGGTATGTCTGTCGTCTCTTTGTTACCCATTAAAAATTCTCTGATTCTGTTTGTAAGGGACCTAGATTTGTTTTCAAAGATTGTTGTCTCTTCACATACTTATAGAAACTTTGGAATTAGTCTGCATGTTCCCTGCAAGTTTACTTTCAAACTCTCTTTTACTCCCATTGTCCTTCTTTGCTGAATTCTGAGGTTTGCTGCCTTATTGGCCAAATTGCATATCTCTTTCCTGGATCTAATATGATCCCCAATTTCCCTTGTTAGCTTTAGTTGGTCCACCTATCCCTTTTTAGTTTTGCACCAGACAGGAATAAACAATTGCTGCAATTCCTCCTTGCATTCATTAAATATTTCCCATTATCTATCTACCATCATCCTTTTAAATAACATTCCCTTATTTATCATAGCCAGCTCGCTTCCATACCATTGTAGTTTCCTTTATTTTGATTTTATTTAGATATCTATAAACTTACAAAAACAAATTACCAAGAATATGTCAATTCTTTTTTATGATAAAATTATTGGCATTTATTTACAACTGTACATAAACATGGAAAAGACAACCTTAAAGCATGCCAGGCTAACCAAACTGAAAGTAGACAATTCACAAAACAATTAACGATTGAAGCGTCGTGCTAATAACAAAAAGTCTTAAAATCCATTTTTCAGAATCATATTTTGGCATAGTGATAAAATTACAGCTGCTAATTTGGATGAAAATCCTGAAAACTACACGAGAGTGAAAGTGCAAAGTAAATGGAATTAGAAGGCTGATTACAGCGTGTGAAAATGTTAACAAATTGCAAAGAGTGTTAGTGCTTACGACAAAAGAAAGTACCGTCCTTACACTAAAGAGACCTCAATGAAACTATCAACATTCAAAACATAAAAATAGGTAAAATCATTCAGGTGTAGTATGCTTAATAAGAATAAGGAAATAAAGGAAAGTGGATTGCTTAATTAAAGAGCAGAACAAAAACAATAGTGAGAGAAAATAGTTTCACAGCCAGTAAATCTCTTTATCAAAGAACTGAGAAGAACGTAAACTGCTGGAATATCCTAATGCAGCAATGAAACAACAACTTGCATCACTCATTTAAGTAGTAAATCACCATAAGAGATTTCAAGAAGTGTACTTACCAAAAACTGACATTAAGCCAAACAAAATTACACCACAGAGAAACAAAGAGTTTTGGAGAAATTATAGGATGAATAGACTATCTTAAAGAGGTGTACTTGGGTGCGAGTGGGGGTGGGGCTACTCAAGGCAGTCATCAATTGTGGGGTGAAGGTAGGTAGGAACTCATGAGAATTAAAGAATACAGCATTACACTACAGTGCAGTAATCAGTGAAAGAACTAGGATTGGGCAAAGCCAGAAATTTCAACTCAAAATTTTAAGTTTTCAAAATCAAGGTATTGTTGGACTGGCAACCAATGTAGGCCAGCAAACACAAGGCTGATTACTGAATAGGACATGCTGCAAATTAATATTTGAACGTAAAAACTTTCGATGAGCTGTGGCAAGTTTGCCAAGAGAGTATCAAAGTAATTCCATTTTGACATAGCAATAAGGATGAGGGTTTTGCTAAGAGACTAACTGATGCAGGATACTAACTAACTGACTATGTTATGGAGATGGAAGCAGTCTGTCTTGATGTTGGAGAGGATATTATATGAGAAGTTTCAGTTGAAGATCAATTTGACATCAAGGTTGCAAACAATCTGCTTGAGCCTGAGCTAGTGATCAGGAAGAGGGATTGCATCTAGAGAATGAAGGTTGCTAGAGAATGGAATTTCTGGCAGAAATGACTTTAGACTTTCCAATGCTTAATTGAATGGAACTTTGGCTCATACAGCACTTGAGGTCAGGCAAGCAGTCTCACAGCACAGATGCAGTGAAGAGAGGGTTGAGAGCAGTGGTGACGAGATAGTGCTGGATGTTGTTGGTGGAACAGGAATGTGTGGAACAGGGTGATGCATTGCTCATCAGATGGCACCAAAAGGAAGCATAGAAATAAAAAAGGGAATCAAGGAAGAGTACTTGGAGGCCTCCAGAAAGAAGCATGGGAACAGAAAGAAAAGACTTTCAGGCAACAACTAGATATTGCAGGGTAATTTTGCTGGATAACAGAAAAGAGGCATTATAAAAGAATGTGATGTCAACTGTAGCAATGAAGGTAAATAGATCCTAGTAGGAAATGCAGAAATACCATATTTCGTAGTAACTGTTACACAGGGTGATGCAGGATTTTGATCATGGTTGTTTCAGCACTCAGACAAAGAGGAAAAAATCTGCAAAGGTTCAAGGATTGAGCTAGGCAATAGATGGGCACTGATTCAGGAGGCAACATCATGTTAAGCATAAGGGGTAGCAAATTTAAAACAGAGTTGAGGAGAAACTATTTCTCCCAAAAGGGTTGTGAACCTGTGGAATTCGCTACCCCAAAGTGGGGCTAATGCTGGGACAGTGAGTAAATTTAAGGAGGAGGAGTTAGATTTTTAATTGGTAATGGGTTGGAGGGATAAGGAGAGAAGGCAGGAAATTGAAGGCAGGGAGCATATCAGCCATGATCGAATGGCAGAGCAGTTTTGATGGGCCGAATGGCCTAATTATGCTCCAATATCTTATGAAATATGTTTGAGGTCTTTGGAGAGGAAAGGGAGGTTGGAAATGGCATGTTAATTTGCAAGGATAAAGGGGTCATGGACAAGGTAAAAAAGTGTTAGGAGATGATGATTTTAAGGGCCATCATTAGATTGTTGGATTAGAATACTCTGATACTCCTGACAACTGTTCTACTGGAAAGGATTTTATAAAAGGCTTCTATATTTAACATATGGTGGCATTATTGGTAATCTGATGGAATGGATTAAGATTTGACAAAATACCCAAGACTGACTGTGAATAGATTTGATCTGTTGAGATTATCACAGTAATGAAAGATTACAATGTGACTGTCTATTCCTGTTCCACAGTACTGTGGTGCTGATTATTGAAGCTTTCTTCCAAACTAATTCCAAGTAACTTTCACGTGTTACTCATTCTGCCTACAAATGTTCACTACTGAGAATAATCAGTTTTATACAAGTGGAAGAATTGACATTCTGCATTATAATAAAACAATTACAACCAAGCTAATGAAACAAACTTTCCAAGGTATAGCCTATAATTTATAGCACAAATTGAAGAAGCATTCAGGCAATCAAGAGCATTGAATCTTATGTGGGTGAAGGACTTCAATGTCTCTCACTTCAAGTAGCACAGTAATGATGCCATTACTGATTAAGTCCAATTTGTAATAGACCCACCTGTTTATGTCAGTCTTGTGTAAGATCCAGAGTCTGGCTCTGTGAGAACTGAGTTCTGATGAACAGAGGCTGGACTCAAAACACTAACTCTGCTGTCTTCCCAAAGATGTTGCCAGACCTTCGAAGTTTCTCCAGCAATTTCTGTTATTGATGTAGATACTCTAATTAGGGAAGGGGGCACATTAGACCTTGCATTGGAGAATGAATCCTAACCGCTAAGTGAAGTTTCAGAGGGGGAGCATTTTGGAAACAGTGATCATCATTTCATAAACATTAAGATAGTTATAGATATGGATAAGACTGGTCCTTGGTGATGGTGCTAAATTAGGGGAAGGCTAATTACAACAGTATTAGACAGGAACTGGAGAAATTAGATTGGGGGTGCCTGTTTGAAGATAAATCCACATTTGACGCAAGAGTCTTATAAAGTGCAGCTGATCAGAGTTCACCAATATGTTCCTGTGAGGTTGAAAGAAAAGGATGGTAAGATTTGGAAATCTTGGAATGACAAGAACTATTGAAAGGTTAGTCAAAAAGAATAAGGAAGCATATGCGAGGTTTAGGGAACAGAAATCAAACAAGGCCCCTGAGGAGTAAAAAGAAAGCTTAAAAGAAAATATGAGGGCTAAAAGGGGCCAAAAATGTCCTTGGCAAGTAGGATTAAAGAGAATCTCAAGGCATTTTATATTTGGAGTAAGAGGGTAGCTAGGGAAAGGGAAGGTCCACTCAAAGACAAAGGAGTGAACTTATGCATGGAACCAGAGGAAGTATGTGAGGTGCTTAATGAGTACTTTGCATCGATATTCAACAAGAATGGATCATGCTAAGATTAGGGAGGCTTATGTTGATATTCAGGGGCATGTGGATATTAAGGAGGTGGTGGTGTTGGGTGCATTGATATATTGACAGATAAATCCCAGGGCCTGATGGTATCTATTCCAGGACACTAAAGGAGAAAGTGAGGTTGAAGGGCTTATGCCCGAAATGTCGATTCACCTACTCCTCAGATGCTGCCTGACCTACTGTGCTTTTCCAACACCAAACGTTTCGACCCAGGATACTGAAGGAGGCAAGGGAGGAGATTCTTGGGGCCTTGACAGAGATTTTTGCATCCCCTTTAGCCACAGGCGAGATCCCAGAAGACTGGAGAATATCTAATGTTGTTCCTTTGTTTCAGAGGGGCAACAGGGATAATCCAGGAAATTACAGGCCGGTGAGGTTATTAGAGAGGGTTCTTAGGAACAGGATTTACTCACACTTGGAAAAGATTGGACTTGTTAAGAATAGTCAGCATGGCTGGGAATGTCTTGTCTCACAAACTTAATCATTTTTTAAAGAAGTGACAAATAGGGCAGTGGATGCTGTCTATGCGAACTTTACTAAAACATTTGACGACATCCCTCATGGTAGGCTGGCCCAGAAAATTAAATCATGTGGCATCCATGGTGAGTTAGTAGTAAGTTAGAAGAGAATGTGGTTTTGGAGAGGTGTTTTTCTCACTGGAGTTCTGTGACCAATGTGCTCTGCAAGGATCAGTGCTGGGACCTCTGTTGTTAGTAATATTTGTAAACGATTTGGATGAAAATGTACATGGTCTGATTTGTAAGTTTACAAATGACATGAAAATTAGTCGATTTGTATATAGTGAGGAAGGTTATCAAAGGATACAGCAGGATATAGACTGGAAAGTTGGGCAGTAAAATGGGAAATGGACAAGTGAGGTGATGCATATTGGGAGGTCAAAGGCAAGAAGAAAGCCAAGTTAAAAATCACACAACACTAGGTTATAGTCCAACAGGTCTATTTGAAAGCATTAGCTTTCGGGGCGCTGCTCCTTCCTCAGGTACCAACTACCAGATGAAGGAACAGTGCTCAGAAAGCTAGTGCTTCCAAATAGACCTGTTGGACTATAACCTGGTGTTGTGTGATTTTTAACTTTGTCCACCCAAGTCTAACACCGGCTCCTCCACAACAAGAGGAAAGCATGCAGTAAATAGCAGGACTCTTCGAGCACTGAGCACTGGAGGGCAATACACAGCTCCTGAAAGTGGCAAAACAAGTGAATAAGGTGGTAAAGAAGGTGTAAAATTTACGCTTGCCTTCAGTTGAGGCATTGAGTAAAGAAGTTGGCAAGTCATGTTGCAGCAGTATAAACTTCAGTCAGGCCACATTTGGCAGTTCTGGTCACTATAGACAATAGGTGCAGGAGTAGGCCATTCTGCCCTTCGAGCCTGCACCGCCATTCAACATGATCATGGCTGATCATTCCTAATCAGTATCCTGTTCCTGCCTTATCTCCATAACCCTTGATTCCACTTTCTTTGAGAGCTCTATCCAACGCTTTCTTAAATGAATCCAGAGATTGGGCCTCCACTGCCCTCTGGGGCAGAGCATTCCACACAGCCACCACTCTCTGGGTGAAGAAGTTTCTCCTGAACTCTGTCCTAAATGGTCTACCCCATATTTTTAAGCTGTGCCCTCTGGTTCGGCACTCACCCATCAGCGGAAACATGTCCTTTCATAATCTTATATGTCTCAATCAGATCCCCTCTCAATCTTCTAAACTCAAGGGTATACAAGCCCAGTCGCTTCAGTCTTTCAGTGTAAGGTAATCCCGCAATTCCAGGAATTGACCTCGTGAACCTACGCTGCACTCCCTCAATAGCCAGAATGTCTTTCCTCAAATTTGGAGACCAGAACGGCACGCAGTACTCCAGGTGTGGTCTCACCAGGGCCCTGTACAGCTGCAGAAGAACCTCTTTGCTTCTATACTCAATTCCTCTTGTTATGAAGGCCAGCATGCTATTAGCCTTCTTCACTACCTGCTGTACCTGCATGCTTGCCTTCATTGACTGGTGTACAAGAACACCCAGATCTCTCTGTACTGCCCCTTTACCTAAATTGATTCCATTGAGGTAGTAATCTGCCTTCCTGTTCTTGCCACCAAAGTGGATAACCATACATTTATCCACATTAAACTGCATCTGCCATGCATCTGCCCACTCACCTAACTTGTCCAGGTCACCCTGTAATCTCCTAACATCCTCATCACATTTCACCCTGCCACCTAGCTTTGTATCATCAGCAAATTCGCTAATGTTATTGCTGATACCATCTTCTATATCATTAACATATATTGTAAAAAGCTGCGGTCCCAGCACGGATCCCTGCGGTACCCCACTGGTCACTGCCTGCCATTCCGAAATGGAGCCGTTTATCACTACCCTTTGTTTCCTATCAGCCAACCAATTTTCAATCCAATCTAGTACGTTGCCCCCAATACCATGCACCCTAATTTTACTCACTAACCTCCTGTGTGGGACTTTATCAAAAGCTTTCTGAAAGTCCAGGTACACTACATCTCCCTCGTCCATCTTCAGAGTTACATCCTCAAAACATTCCAGAAGATTAGTCAAACATGATTTCCCCTTCATAAATCCATGCTGACTCTGACCTATCCTGTTACTACTATCCAGATGTGCCGTAATTTCATCCTTTATAATAGACTCCAGCATCTTTCCAGCATCTATACTATGGGAAGGATGTGGAGGCTTTGGAGAGGATGCAGAAGAAGTTAACCAGGATGTTGCCTGGATTGGAGTGTAATAGCTATAAGGAGAGGTTGGCCAAGGATTATTTTTATTACAGCATGGGAGGCTGAGGGGCGATCTGAAAGAAGCATATATAAATTATGTGAGGCATGGATAGGGTAGAGAGTTGAAGTGTTTTTTTCCCCAGATTGGAATGGGGGTATAGGTTTAAAGTGAGAGAGGAAAAGTTTAAAGGGAATATATATGAAGAGAATTTGTTTACACAGAGGACAGAAGGTGCCTGGAACATGCTACCAAGGCAGATGGCAGAAGCAGAAACAATTGCAGAGACAATGTTTAAGAGGTACTTAGACACTTGAAGAGACATCGAATAGAGGGGATACAGACCATGTTCGGGAAATGGGATTAGTTTTGAATGGCATCATGGTCATCACAGACCTAGTGGAGCAAAGGACCTGTTTCTGTGCTGTACTATTCTATATTCATAGTAATATAGAGATTACTCCAGTTACACAGAGCTTTTGAGAGGCCTCATCTGGAGTACTTCATTACATAATTAGTCTCTTTACTAAAGCAAAGAAGTAAATGTGTTGGAAGCATTTCAAAGAAGGTTTACTGGATCAATACTAGTAATGGGTATGTAGTCTTATGAAGAAGGTTGGATAGGCTACGATTGCATCCACTTGAGTTTAGAATAGTAAAAGGTGAATTGGTTGAAACAAATAATATCGAGTTGCTTTTAAAGCCTGTGGAAAGAATGTTTCCTCCCCTGGAAGAGTTTAAAACTACATGAGAATTTTCTCCAATAGATTCTAGATAACGGGATGAAAGAAGATAGATGGGAATCTGGACCATCAGATGAGCCACAATCATACTGAATGGCTGAGCAGGCTTGAAGGACTGAGTGGCCTATTTCTGCAATTTGAATGTTTGCACATATGATCATAAATTTATGCATTAAGTGATCAAGCAAAACTGTAGTAAATGGATATCAATTTTGACAAATGAGACATAATAAAGTACAGAAGTAAGGTATTTCCTAAAAGGAGATCTATTAATAATCGGAGGTGCTGATACCTTGATCAGTAAAACATTAACAGGTCAAAAAGAAAAATCAGAAACAGACTGGCCTATACATATTCAGTAAAAAAAAAAGGGAGAGCACTCAAACAAAGGCTATGATTAGGCCATACCTGGAGAACAATGAGCAATTCTGGACACAACATCTCAAGCTAGATACATTAACATTGGAGGGAGGGCAGCATGGATTTAGCAGAATGCCACCTGGACTCCAAATCAAGTAATTTGCTTGAATTTTTCAAGACATCGAGATGAACTGAGAAAACAGAGAAACTGTTTCTGCTGGCTGTGGGAACCACGAATAAGGGGCATCGTAAAAATCAGGAACCAGGTATTTCAGCAGTGAAACTAAGAAACACTACACACAGTGGCGACAGAAGTTTGGAATTATGATCCAGCAATGACAACTAATAATTAGCTGACTAATTTTAAATAGGAGATTTAGTAGATTCGTTAACCAAAAGTACTAAGGAATATAGGATAAAGACAAGCATATGAATTAACTTTACAGATTAGCCATGATTTCGGTGAATGAGAAAATAAGCTCAAGGAGTTAAATGTCTTTTCTAAAAAGATTACTTCACAGCATGTGAGCATTGCTGGCATGGTCAGCATTTGATGCCTATCTCTATTTGCCATAAAGAAGATAAAGCTGAGATGCCTTCTTGAACTGCTGCAGTTCATGAAGTGCTGATATACTCACACGATGCCAACAAGAGCATTCTAGGTATTGACCCAGAGACAGGTAAGAATAGCAATAAGTCAAAATGGTGTAGTGGTGAAGTTGATGTCCTTATCTTTCTAGGTAGTACAGGTTGAGTGTTTGGAAGGTGCTGTCAAAGAAGGCTCGATGGACTGCTGCAGTGCACATTGTCTATAGTACTATGTGCCAGTGGTGAAGGTAGCACATGTTTAAGATGTTAGATGGGGTGTAAATCAAGCTGGGTGTGAGATTCTTCAGTGCTGTTGATGCTGTGCTCAGCCAGGCGACTGGAAAACATTGACTCAAAATCCTGACTTTTGCCTAGTATGAGAGTCATAAGGTGAGTTACCTGCCATTGAATATCCAGCCTCTGATTTCCTCTGATTAACAGCAGTATTTATGTGGCTAATGCTTACATGGCCCTAGTCTTGTTTCCAAGGTTTAGTGGCTGGTAATAAAACAGCATCCATGAAGCATTGTGCATTGCAATAGCTGTAGCTTAAGGCTTCTTTGTTCTACTATTCCCATTAAGCCAGAAAACTAGCCATGTTTCATGAGTAATCCAGAATGTGGCGCTGGAAAAGCACAGCAAGTCAGGCAGCATCCAATTGATGTTTCGGGCTTAGGCCCTTCACCAGGAATGAGGCTTGTGGGCTGGGGGCTAAGAGATAAATGGGAGGAGGGTGGGGCTAAGGAGGGGGTTGGGGTTGGGGGGGAGGTGAGGAAGCTAGCTAATAAAGCGATAGTTCGATGAAGGTGAGGGAGAAGGTGAAAGGTTGGAAAGGAGGGTGGAGCAGATAGATAGGAAAGGTGATGGACAGGTCAGGAGGACAGTGCCGAATGGGAGACTTGGGACTGGGATAATGTGGGGGGGAGGGGAAATGAGGAAACTTGAAATCCACATTGTTCATGTGTGGTTGCAGGGTCCCAAGGTAGAATATGAGGCGTTGGATGGTAAGGGTTTGGCAATAGAGGCGGCCCAGGACCTTCAGGTCCTTGACAGAATGGGAGGGGGAGTTGAGGTGTTCAGTCATGGGGCGATGGGACTGGTTGATGCAGGCGTCCCAGAAATGTTCTCTGAAATGATCCGCAAGTAGGCATCCTGTTTCCCAGATGTAGAGGAGACCACATTGGGTACAACGGATACAGTAGCGGACATTGGTAAAGGTACAGGTAAATTTCTGTCGAATGTGGAAGGATCCTTTGGGGCCTTGGACGGAGGTGAAAGGACTGGTATGGGTGCAGGTTTTGCACTTCCCGCAGTGGTAGGGGAAGGTGCTGGGAGAGGGGTATGGGCTGGTGGGGGACGTGGTCCTGACGAGGGCGTCGCGGAGGGAATAGTTTCTCTGGAACTTTGATAGGGGTGGAGAGGAAATATGTTTCTGCTAGTGAGGTCCGTAGTAGGTGGCAGAGGATGATGCGATGTATGTGGAGGTTGGTGGGCTGGAAGCTGACGACCAGGGGATTCTGTCTTTGTTGCTTTAGGAGGGGTGCGGTTCAAGGGCCGTGGTACGTCAAGTGGAGCTAGATGAAGATGGAGGGCTTCGTTGACCACGTGGGAAGGGAAATTGCGATCTTGGAAAAAGGACGCTATCTGGGATTTTCTAAGGTGGAACTGGTCATCCTGGGAACAGATGCGGTGGAGGTGGAGGAATTGGGAATAAGGGTGATATTTTTACAGCAGGGTAGGAGGAAGTGTAGTCTTGGTAGCTGTGGGAGTTGGCGGGCTTGTGGTAGATGTCTGTGGTTAGTCGGTCGCCAGAGATGGAAATGGAGAGGTTCAGGAAGGGGAGGGAGGTGTTCGAGATGGTCCAGGTGAATTTGAGATTGGGGTGAAAGGTGTTGGTGAAGTTGAACAGTTCAACCTCCTTGTGGGAGCACGAGGAAGCGCTGATACAGTCATCGATGAAGTGGAGAAACGGGTGGGGTGTGCTGCCATTGTAACTGTGGAAGATGGACTGTTTCATGTGTCCGAAAAAGAGGCAGGCATAGCTGGGTCCCATGTAGGTGCCCATGGCTACTCCTTTGGTTTGGAGGAAGTGGGAGGATGGGAAGGAGAAGTTGCTAAAGGTGACGACCAGTTCAGCCAGGCAGATGAGGGTGTTGGTGGAAGGGTACTGGTTGGGACGGTGTGAGAGGAAGAAACGGAGGGCTTGTAGGCCTTTGTTGTGGTGGATAGATGTAGGAGATAGAAATGGGCGGTGCAGGTTTCATGGAAAATGAGGTTGGAAGCAGTGGATGGGAGATCCCAAGAGGTGATGAGGTTGTGGACGGTCTCGGAGATAATGGTTTGGTGATGGGAGGGGAGATTGTGGTCGAGGGGGCAGTAGGAGGAGGTGTCTGCGAGTTGGCGCCTGGCTTCAGCGGTGTAGAGGTCGGTGCGCCAAACTACTACTGCTCCCCCACTTGTCTGCGGGTTTGATGGTGAGGTTGGGATCGGAGTGGAGAGCAGCCCGTTGTGAGGGCAGGAGGTTGAAGTGGGTGACAGGGGTGGACAGGTTGAGGCAGCAGTTTGAAATAAAGAGGTCAAGGGCAGGTAACAGGTCAGCACAGGGTGTGCAGGCAAATGGAGTGTGTTAGAGGCGAGAGAAGGGATCCTAGGTGGGTGGGCAGGAGTCTTGATTGAAAGAGTGGGCCCAGAGGCGGAGGAAGAAATGTTCAAGGTCTCGATGCATGACAAACTCATTGATCTGGGTGCGTAGAGGGATGAAAGTGAGGCCTTTGCTGAGGATTAAACGTTCGTCCTCAGTGAAGGGGAGGTTTGGGGGAAACATACAGCAGGGCTGGGAGCTTGAATGGGCACTATAGGGTCAGGAGTGATGTAACCAACAGAAATGACGTTTACAAAGGAGGTGGAAGTGGGGCCTACAGTGGTGACCATGGGGGCAGATGTGATGTCACGTGATGGTGAAGATGGAGTCATCCGTGTCCAGATGATTGATGTCTTTAGACTCCACCCAGATAGTCGCCCAAGGTTGGAATCGAACCCAGGTTCCTGGTGCTGAGGCTGCAGTGCTAACCACTCTGCCATCCTAATGATGTTCCTGATGAGTGGGAAGTTCAGAACTAGGGGTCACAGTCTATGGATACAAGGTAGGTATTTCTGCTGGGAAGAACTTTACTCACTCAGTGCTGAACCTGTGGAATTCTCTGCCACAGAAAGCGATTGACACCTAAAAATTAATGTTTTCAAGGAGTGACATGTAGTTCTCAGGGCTAAAGGAATCAAAGGATATAGGCAGAAAGTGGAAACAGGTTATTGAGTTGGATGATATTGAATGGCCGACCAGAATCGAAGGACCGAATAGTCCATTCCTATTTCTATTTTTATGTTGCTATGACCTCTATCCCAACAAAAAAAGGGTATGGGAACACCATCACTCACATGTTTATTTCCAAGTCACAAGCCTTCTTAACCCGTTTCAGTTTTCTTATCATGAATCAAAAACTACGTGTTGCTGTGCTTCAAGAAGTCAGCTTACCATCATCTTATCCAGCAAGAGAGGTATAAATGGGGGCTTTGCCAAACCATGATTAAATGGATACATTTTTAAAAGCTCATGGCACCTAGTTGTCTTCTACTCCTTCAGTCATCCATTCAGAAGATTTCATAAACAGCAATAGCACGCAACAGTCAGGCAATGCAGTGTCGGGGTGAGGGAATCAGACCTTGTGTGATAAAAGGTCTGGTAATACTTTTGTTTAAAAGGTAAGGTATGACAAACCAGGGTGCTTTAGAGATCACTGGGTATGGGACTGGAAAGTTAATGTGAGAAGCTCTGCTGTTGATGGACACAATTTTAGAAAAAGAAGGTAAACCATCAAGTTCTTTGATTGAATTTAGTAAGCTAGGTTGGAGAATGTGGATAGTGGTGTTTGAAGTGAGTGGAAAGTTTGCGAAAAGGGTCATTTAAACAGGTGTCAGTCACCCAGGGATGGATGAAGGTTTCATCAGCAAATGGATGGGTGGGTGATGGTGAGCTGGGACAGAAATCTTGGGCTTGAGCTTTGAAGCTTTGTTCAGACTATTGAGATTAATCAGTGTTGCAATCAACCCTAATGAGAAGGTGAAGAAAACCAGTGCTTCTGGCAGTGTTTCTGAAAGACAGTGCAAGTTTAGGTTTGCCAGTCTTAAGCTGAAGGGAGTAATTTGAAGTTTGATTCCAGACTGATTCCTGGGATGGAAGGGTTATCTTATGAGAAAAGGTTAAGGAGGTTGGGCCAATATTCTCTGGAGCTTAGAGAGGTGAGCTTATTGAAACAAAAGATCCTGAAAGGATTTCACATGATGGATGCCTAGTGGGTGAATGCAGAACACCATTTAAAAATTATGGGTATCCCATTTAAGATAGAAATGAAGAGAATTTTGTTTTCTCACAGAAGGTCATTACTGTATGGAATTGTACTCCCCACAGAAATTTGCATCTAGATAACTGAACATACTCAAGACTGAAGTTAACAGATTTTGGATCAGCACAGACAACCTTATCAAATGGCAGAGCAGGCTTGAAGGGCCAAATGACAAACCTCCTGCTCGTGTTATCTTGGCCCATCGTTTACTCACTAGGACATTTCATTGATCCTTCTGAATGTTCCGTTCCCTTTATTGCATCAACATTAAGCCCATGCGGGAGCATCAGATGATGCTGCTGCACAAACTCTTAAAACAGAAAATGCATCAAAACTTTAATCCAACTAGTTTTACCTTTACTGATTCCACCAGGCTCTTGGGAAAGAATCTCTTCAAACCCACATCCTTCCTGTTAAATATAAAATGAAAACTGTAAATAATTTTTGTACTAATGTAAATTCTTGATCATTGATCAAGACCTACAAGAACAGGTATTAAAACATTATTCCATTACTACAAAATTGAATTTTATGTCTTTTTTTATAAATCATGCCAATCGTTGATCAAAAAATGCCATTGTGTACATAAAAGTGCATGCCTTCCTTGATACATCCTGCATGCAATAATGAGAGGCGTCACTGCATTCCAGCATGCTGGAAGGATCAATGTCATTACCACACAGGTGCAAACTGTTTGTTAGTCAGTCAGATGAAGGAATGTCTTGGAATTGACAGGAATATTGTAGTATGGATAAGGAACTTTGCAGTGACAAAGTTAGAGGTAAAGTCGCCATAGGACTATAGCCCCAGAGAACCATAGGACCGATCTCTCATTAGAGAGATGACTGGCCTGGAGTTTAACCTAAGGCAAGGGGCAAGGTTAAGAAGACAGGTAAGACCTTCATGGTGACCTCAGTTGGTATCGGAATTCAACACGTGTGATTGGCATAGTCTGAAGCACAAACCACCCATCCAACCAATTGAACTAACTGACCCCAGTAAAAAAGTGGTGGTGGACAGACATTTTTCAGGTTGGAATGTGGTGTGCGGTGGTGTTGCTTAAGAGTCAGTTTTGGGCCTAATGTAACTTTCAAATTTTTAAAATGAATGACAGACTCAGATGTAGACTTACCAAGTTTGCAAATGATACAAAACTTGGTTTGGTAGTGGACAGGGAGACAAAAATAAGCATAATTGCAGATTTTCAATGGATGTAGGCAAAGTGGTGAAATGGGCAGGAACAGATGGAGTTCAAAATAGGAAAAGAACTAGGATCAGGAGTAGGCAATTTAAACCCTTGAGCCTCCTCACCATTTAATACGATCCTGGCTGATCTCATCTCGGCCGAGGCTCAACTTTCCTGCCTGCTCCCCCAAGCCTTGAATCTATTACTAATTAAAAATCTGTCGATCTCCTCCTTAAATTTATTCAGTGTTCTGGCATCCTCCAGACTCGTGGGTAGTGAATTCCACAGATTCACAACCCTTTGATAGAAGTAACATCACCTCATCTGTGCTTTAAATCTGTCACTGTCAACCTCAAAACTATTACCTTTCATTCTAGATTGTCCCATGTCTACTTTGGCAATCAATTCCCTTTAGCATCTTACACCTCAATTAGTTCTCTCATCCTTCTCAATTTTGCAAGTATAGGCACTCTCTTCAAAAGACAAGCTTTCATCTCTGGAAATAAGCTAGGGAACCTTCTGTGAACTGCCTACAATTAAACTGCATACTCACTCAAGTTAGGGATGCAGAACACAGTACTCCACATGCAATCTCACCAATGCCTTGTACAATTGCAGAAGCACTCCCCTGCATTTATACTACAATCCTTTAGTAATAAATGCCAAAATTCCATTTTCAAGGCAGAGAAATACAAAGTGACGCACTTTAGGAGCACTAATATGGAAGGACAGCATAATATGTTCTTTCATTTTTACTTCATTGATGCATGGATTCAATTCTCCTTTGAAAGAGAATCACTACATCAGCTGTCACTTCTGTGTAAGCCAATCCCATTTATATCCAAACCAATTTCTTTACAGTTTAACTGGAATAATGTCAGCCATGCAATTTGCTCAACTGGTTTTTGTAACACATTAGTCTATGCCATTTAGAAAACAGTAATGTTAATTATTAAGAAGGAAACAAAGCATTCAACATTTTTGGCTCTCTTTAACGTAACTTTTGAGCTTATACTTGCATATCAACAGCTGTTTGTGTTACACTGCACCTCTTATTCTGACCAAAAGGCTCCATTGGCAAAACCCCTATCTCCAAGTCAGAAATCCACTCCAGGAGTTCAGCATCTAATCTGGACTGATCCATTCAGTGCTAGAGAAGTGCTGTGGTGCTAAAGCAGTTTTTTTAGAATCAGATCCTCAACAAAGGTTCTGCCAGTCAGTGGAAATGTTCCATATCTACTTTGCATGGTTCCTAAACATCTTCTGACATTTCTTTCAGCCATTGTACATTGTATAACTCCTCTCTCCACGTCAGGCCTCGCCCCACAAATGTTTTAATTCAGGTGTAATTCAAATAACAAAAGGACAGTTTTTTTTTGCTGTCCTTACAAACATTTCTTCCTCCTCCAGTGCTATTTGTAGAGTATTGTGATGCTCAAACAGGTTGCTCCAGTTGTCTGTTTGTGACTTCAAAGTTAATTTACTGCATGTGAAGCATTTCAGAATGTGTCTAAACACGTAACAGACCACTAAATAAATGCAAATTCTCATTTTTTTTTACAAATCTAAGCAACAAGAATAAGCATCAACAAGTTGCTGATCGACACAGTCGTCAGTGATATTAACTTTATCTAAATTCTATACTTACCCTCACTCACATACTTTCCAGAAAGGTATCACTGATTAACAGTTTCCTGTTTTAAGTTTTTCTCTCCTGTCCAGGCTTACAATTTTGCATTCTCACATTTTTCACATGTTTCCTCAATGTGTGTCCCACATTCTTCTGATTACAAAACCCAGTTGCTTCCCTTTTAGATTTTCAGAGATTGTTGTTTTAACTAAATGGTTTCCAAACTTTTCGGTGTCAAGGCACACTTCAAGAGACAAACAATTTCACAGCACACCCACATTTTTCAACAGAATTGATCGCTCATAAATGTCATATTTCCTTGCATTTACTATGGTTATGGCCTTACTCAGTACATAAAATAGTGAACAAACCTGATTTCACTGGTCTTGATTTTATGTAATTTACAATTTTTACAGCTTGCTATAATACTGCAGCTAACTCTGGTGGCTTATTTTGGTCACAAAGAGCTTTATGGTGAGGAGGAAATGGATCATCTGAGTGTCAGGAATTTGGCCTTTCAACCCTACTGGCAAATCCTTTGACTTTCCCCACTTTGGAGACTGCTCTGTCAGTGCAAGTGCTCCAACATGTAGTGCAGGTAAGATCAGTTTCCCTTAAATTTGTCCAGTTTGGGTTCCACCAGGGCCACTCAGCTCCTAATCTCATTACAGCCTTGGTTCAAACATAGACAAAGGAGCAGTATTCTAGAGGTGAGGACAAAGTGACAGCTCTTGATATCAAGGCTGCATTTGACCGCGTATTAAGGAGCTCTAGGAAAACTGGAATCAAACGGAATCAGGGGCAAACTCTCTGCTGGTTAGTCATCCCTGGCACAAAGGAAGGTGTTTGTGGTCTTTGGACGTAAGTCATCTCAGCTAAAGGACATTTCTGCAAGAGTTCTTCAGGGTAATGCCCTAGGCCATCTTCAGCTGCTTCATCAATGATCTTCCCTCATCATAGAGACCTACAGGGCAACTTTTTTTTACACAGAGGGTGGTACGTGTATGGAATGAGCTGCCAAAAGAAGTGGTGGAGGCTGGTACAATTGCAACATTTAAGAGGCAGTTGGATGGATATATGACTAGGAAGGGTTTGGAGGGATGTGGGCCGGGTGCTGGCAGGTGGGACTAGATTGGGTTGGGATTTCTGGTCGGCATGCTTGGGTTGGAGCAAAGGGTCTGTTTCCATCCTGTACATCTCTAAGGTCAGAAATGGGGACGTTTGCACAACGCTCAACATGATTTGCCACTCCACAGATACTGAACTAGTCCATGTTCAATACAATAAGATCAGGACAGTATCAAAGTTTGAGCAAAAAAGTGGCATATAACATTCATGCCACACAAATGTCAGATAATAACTATCTTCAATAAGCGACAATCTAACCACGTGCCCTTTGACATTCAATGGTGCTACCATCACTGAATTGCCCACTATCAACATCCTGCGGATTACCAACCAACCAGAAACTCAACTGGACTCGTTATACAAATGCAGTGGCTGCAACAGCATGTCAGAGGCTAGGAACACTGCAGCAACTAACTCACCTCTTGACTCTCCAGAGCCTGTCCATAATCTACAAAGCGCAAATCAGGAGTGTGATGGAATATTCCCCATTTATCTGGATGGGTGCGGCTCCAACAACATTTAAGAAGCTGGACACCATCCAGGACAATGTAGCCCACTTGACTGGTACCACAACAACAACTATCCACACTGAAGCTCAGTAGCAACTGTGTATATCTACAAGATGCACTGCAGAAATTCGCTAAAGATACTTAGACAGCACCTTCCAAACCAACAACCACTTTCATTTGGAAGGACAAAGGCAGCAGATACATTGGAACATCACTTCAAAGTTCCCCTCAAGCCACTAACCACCCTGACTTGAAATATGTCACTGCTACTGCATTGTTACTGGATCAAAATCCTGGAATTAGCTCCCTAAGGAATCTCATCATCATCTTCTCAAGGACAAATAGACATGGGCAATAAGTGCTGGCCAGTTGGCAATGCCCATATCCCATGTCTGAATAAAAAACAAAGTAGGTAGCTGTTACCAGAAATAATCCTTCACCAGTGGCATGACTCAATAGGTTCTTAGAAAAGTTTCTCCTAAATGGAATCTCACCAATATAGTGAATGTTTGGCCAGCAGCCGGCAGTATCCACTTTATATCAGTGGACTCATCAATCTGCAAAGCGAACTTCCCACTAGTAGGTATCTTCTTTCACAGCATCTCCTCAATATCAGCTGCTATGTCATCAACTCATTATTTAACTTCATTATTTGGGTGGAATATTGTCAATCTTTTGCAGGATAATACTATGATTGTTTTACATACAGGCATGATTAAGGCTTCAGCAACAGTTATGGGGCTCCTTTGATTTTGCTACAAGCTCAGCCACAAGGTAATTACCCCCGAGTTTTATCCGATACACACAGTGGGTATGCTTAGTGGTTTGCTCTGTCAAGATCTTGAAGTACTGTAAAGCTATAAGAAATAGGAGCAAAGTTAGGCCATTTGGCCCACTCAGTCTGCTCTGCCATTCGATCATAGCGGATTTTTTCTTCTCAACTCCATTCTTCTGCCTTCTTTCTGTAATCTTTAATCCTTTTACTAATCAAGAACCAATCTGTGTCTTAAATACATCCAATGGCCTTCTGTGGCAATGAGTTATAGATTCACCATCCTTTGACTGAAGAAACTCTTTCTCAGAGTCTTTCCATCACACTGAGGCTTTGCCCTCGGGTTCTAGTTTCTCCTACTAGTGGAAATATCATCTCAATGTTCGCCCTATCCAGGCCTCTCTGATACAGGGCCCAAAACTGCTCAGAATACTCCAAATAGGGTCTGACCAGAGCTTTATTCAGCTTCAGCAGTACCTCCTTACTCTTGTATTCCAGCCTTCTTAAAATGAATCCTAGCACCGCATTTACTGAATGCGTTGGTTTGCAAGATATGGATGTTCTGTCTGCAAAGGGTGTCTTAACTTGGTACTATTGCAGTGTTTGCTTAGTTCTCTCTGCAGATGAATATTCAGATACTCGGGCAAGTGCCATCTTCTGCCTATGAAAATCCAAAGGCCAGGCATCTCTCATTATACTATGTCTGAAGAGTCTTGTTTTTACTTTTTTCAGTTCAGATGTTTCATCAACTGAAGTAGCAAAAGAAATGATCTCTTTTCACAAGACAATTGTCCATTTCTTATTTAGATCTGTGGCATAATTAAAAGAAAATCTAAAAGTACTCACATTAAAATCCATACTAACGTGGAAACATGTCCAGGCAGGCAAGCCAGTTCAACAGTTGTTTCAATTATGTGCCTCTCTTCTATATATGTGCAATTTGTTCTCTGGAAATACGATACTCGATCATCGTGCATGCTCAGATTGTATGTTTGGCCCTTCAGATTTTATGTACAGAGGAACCTCAATTATTCGAAAGACACGGGTGGTGAGTATTTCATTCAGTTAATCAAATTCTGGATAATCAAACACCAGATAACATAGTTTAGCCAAGCATTGGGACCTTGCAATCTTGT
This sequence comes from Chiloscyllium plagiosum, assembly GCF_037043375.1. Classification (NCBI taxonomy): domain Eukaryota; kingdom Metazoa; phylum Chordata; class Chondrichthyes; order Orectolobiformes; family Hemiscylliidae; genus Chiloscyllium; species Chiloscyllium plagiosum. The sequence continues at coordinate 128,365,149 of NW_028270142.1, read as the reverse complement.
CGGATAATCTGATAATCAGATAATCAAATGCGGATAATTGAGGTTCCTTTGTAGTCTGTTTGCACAATCGGATTTCCCATCTCCCTTATGGTGCTGAATCTTTGCACATGCAGAAGCACATGCAGAAGCATATGTGAAGCAATGCTGCTTTGAGAATTTTGCAGCACACTGCTCACCTTGCAGCAGCTCACCAGTTGAAAAACTCTGGTTTAACTAATGCTTCACAAGATCATTTGCGCCAATAAATGCAATGATGCAACTATTCCATTGGAAAAAAGTGTGTTTCTCTCTTTAGGATGATATGTACGATAGAGATCAGCTTTTCTGATGAAGCAACAAATAGTATGAATTTATACAGTGTTTACTACAAAATATCTTATGGCACTGGACATGGAACTATAGCAAAGTTTCAGCACATAAGCCATTCAGTCCATCGTGTCCTTACTAACTGAATAAAATAGTCAGCTATTCTAAATCCACTTTCCAGCACGTTGCCCACAGCCTTGCAGATTACAGGCCTTAAGTTGAAATCAGTTGAGTGATTCCACCTCAATCATCAAACCAGCCAGTACATTACTGACAGCTACCGCCCTCTGGGTTCTTCATGTCTCCTCCTTTACCAAATCACCTTAAATCTGTACGTATGGACAGATGATGAAGAACCTGGCCCAAGTTAAGGAGTTAAGAGACAGACAAAGGTGAAAATATTTAGGGACACTGTTCCAGGGCTTAAGCCCTTGTCAGCATTCAAGGGGTCAAAAATAGAGCAGCACAGATAACTTGAAGGGACTACAGACTTAGAGTGGTGCAAAGCCATGGAGGTGTTTGAAACTAAAGGTCAACTTGAGACATTGACACCCAGTTAAACAATCAGTTCAGTTCAAGGAATAATGGATGAATGGAATTTAGGATCCAGGCAAAGTCTTAAATGTTTCTAAGTTTACAGTGGGTAAAATTCAGAGAGGTCCCCAGTGTGATAAAAGTTTGTAATTTATTATAGTTCTAGAACTTAGTTTCCAAAGTGGAGCAAGGATGTATTGTTTTGAATTTGATTTGTATTTATACATTGCGTGTGTTAAGAAAGGGAAGACCAGCTGACCTTACTTCTTTTAGCCAAGTGCTAATCGCTTTAAATTTTTGGAAGGGTTTTATAGCATGAGATTCAGTAAGATGTCTGATCAAACTCATCTCATTAACTATCTACTCCATCCCTGTGTGCACCTCAGTCAGATTTGATCCCCATCTTAACACACACTGTTCCCAGCAAAACTTGCCTGTCAGCCTTATCAAAAGGCCTGTGGTGTAGTCACAATGCACCCAGACAAGACAGCAGTCAAAAAGATACATGGTTTAGAGTGTTGACACTCCCTCACACACACCCAAACCCATCAACTCACCCTATTGGTCGTTTAACCACCAGGCCATAGAGATTAACTGTTCTTAGATACATACAAGCTAAACACCCTCTTTTAGTCAACACTACTCTGTCCTTAATACCTACTGGAGACCCACCGCCAGTCATTGTCCAAGAAGGAAACATCTAATACAGGACAATTCCAAAAATTAGCTTTACTTCCAGCCAGGAAAAGCAAATAAGGCAAGTAGAGACTGCAGTTCACTCCCACAATGCAAATCAAATGCTGGCTTCAAGACCAATGATTAGTCTGCAGTCCATGAATGACTGCTGCACACAGTTTATCTATTGGAGTCTGGTGTCAGACAGCAACTATCCGGCATGTAGCACCCAATGCAACTGAGCTCCATCATGCACAAGCAGAGCTTCCTCCACCCCAATGTCCTTAGTCTTTCTCCTTCGAAAACTGTTAGTGTTCCCCCAGTTCATCAGCATCTATCATACTGCATGGGGTTGGTGCTAATGGATCATGCTGTGAGATGCATTTGAAGCTGAGCAACACAGAGGCTAGTCAAAGCCTGTGATGAACTGAAGTGTCAGGTACCCACTGTAACTTCCATGTCGAGAATTCTTAACATCTAGTTTGCTTGGTCCTTGTTAATAAAGGAAGCTGAATATTAATTTGCCTAGTTGCCCTGTTCATAAGGCACTTAACAAACTACAATCCCCCATAATTAGCAAATCACTGTTCCCAGCAAAAACAAAATTAGCCTTGTTGGTTGACAAGTGCACAAAAGATCCAGGGAGACTTTTCCAAGATCAAGCTGGGCTTTGCTTGAATTCTTATGCAATTCTGGCACAAATCTCACGACAGCACGTCATTCAGTCCCCTATAAGATTCTGTCCAGAGTTTTAGTTTAATTTCAGATTTGTTATGTGAGTGGTGACAGAGTGTCTTGAGTTTGTTTACTTGCATTTTAATTAGGGTACAGGCTAAAGAGGAAAAAAAACTGCTGTTGCCTTATGACAGGTGTCCAGTATCACACATGGACAGAAACATTCAGAAGCAGTTAGGTGTCTGCAGGTTCATTTAAAGAGAATGAGTCTGTAGTAACAGGTGCTGTTAGTTTGGCAATGTCTAAAACAATCTGGGCTGAATTAAAGTTCCAGATTCCTTAAAGGACAGGAACAGAAAGGCTCCAGATAGACAAAGCAGATGGGAGGGTAAGTTTTAGGAATAATAAATAATAAGTGAGCTGAGGTAGCAGCTTGTTTAAGGGTCACAGGATGCAACATTAAGGAAAATAGCATCAAATCAATGGAAGAATTTTCCAAAACAAATGATTAAAGCCAATCCCAAAAAAACAAGGAGCTTTAAAGTAGAGACAGAGTGACCGTTCACCTAAGTGAGTGTCTATAAGGTTGTTGCTGAGGGTAAAAACAGTTTCTTAATGACTACTTTTTCTAATAAAATTGGTTCAAGTACTTCTTGTTCAGTGCAACATAGTTCACGTTTGTGTACATGACTTGGAGGTGCCTGTGTTGGACTGGGGTGGACAAAGTTAAAAATCATAAAACACCAGGTTATTGTCCAACAGGTTTATTTGGAAGCACAAACTTTCAGAGCTTTGCTCCTTAATCAGGTGATTGTGGAAATTAAGATCATGCTCACAGAACTTATAGTCAAAGGACCCCAGTGTCATGGAGATGTGATACAGTAAACAATCTTAGATTAAAACTTTAATCTTTTATAATGGGATGTAATATGTAATAAACTTTTCGGTTATTTTGTGAAAATGTACATTGGCAGCCTCTTGTAAATTCATTCAGTGAGTGACCACAATAGTAAACAAACTCCAAAAATAAAACTTATGGTCTTCAAGCCACCCTAAGATCTGATGGTAGTATTATTAGTTCAGATCATAGGAAAATATAGAAATAATAAAGACATGGATGAAGTTTGCAGCAGCAGACGAGTAAAGGCAGAAAGTTGGTAGTCTTTATGATAATGTGGCAGAAAGATCATTTCTTGCTGAAATATAAAATTAGGGTAGCAAATAAACAGTCTGGTTCAACCTCAACAGTAGCCAGGAAGAGAAGTGAAGTTGAAGGCCAGGGAACTGGGTTGCAGTGGGTAGAAACTAGATCTACTTAAGAGTCATAGAGAAATGCAGCACGGAAGTAGACCCTTTGGCCTAACTCATCCATCCGACCAGATATCCTAACCTAATGTCCCATTTGCCAGCACTTGGCCCATATCCCTCTAAATGCTTCCTATTCATTTACCCATCGAGATGCCTTTTAAATGCTCTAATTGTACTAGCCTTCACCACTTCCTCTGGCAGCTCATTCCATTCATTCACCACTACATCAAAAAGTTGCCCCTTAGGTCCCTTTTATATCTTTCCCCTCTCACCCAAAACTTATGCCCTCTAGTTCTGGACTCCCCCAACCCAGGGAAAAAATCTTTTTCTATTTATCCTATCCATGCCCCTCATAATTTTACAGACCTCTATAAGGTCACCCCTCAGCGTCTGACGCTCCAGGGAAAACAGCCCTAGCCTATTCAACCTCTCCCTATAGCTTAATTCCTCAAACCCTGGCAACATCCTTGTAAATCTTTTCTGAACCCTTTCAAGTTTCACATCATCCTTCTGATAGGAAGGAGACCAGAATTTCACGCAATATTCCAAAAGTGGCCTAACCAATCACCTCAACAGCCTCCCAACTCAGATTACTGAATGCTCTGACCAATAAAGGAAATCATACCAAATGTCTTCTTCACTATCCTATCTACTTGTGACTCTACTTTCAAGGAGTTATGAACCTGCACTCCAAGGTCTCTTTGTTCATCAACACTCCCTAGGACCTTACCATTAAGTGTATAAGTCCTTCTAAGATTTGCTTTCTCAAAATTCAGCGGCTCGCATTTATATAAATTAAACTCCATCTGCCCATTGGCCCATGTGATCAAGATTCTGTTGTAATCTGAAGTAACATTCTTTGCTATCCACTACACCTCCAGTTTTGGTGTCATATGCAAATTTACTAACTATACCTCCTATGTTCACATCTAAATCATTTATATAAATGATGAAAAGTAGTGGACCCAAGACTGATAAATTAAACTGTATTTATTCCAATGCTATATACCTAACAGGGAAGGCAGATAAACTCAGGGCATGGTGAGGAACATGGGAATGGGAATATCATAGCAATTATAGAAATGTGGCTCAGGGATGGACAGGACTGGCAGCTTAAATGTTCCAGGATACAAATGCTAGAAGGAGGATAGAAAGGAGGGCAAGAGAGATGGGCAAGTGGTATTTTTGATAAAGGATAGCATTACTACCAGAGTTAGATGGGATATTCCTGAGAAGCTATTTGGGTGGAACTGAAAAATAAGGAAAGGACGATCACCTTACTGAGACCCCCTAATGGTCAGCAGGAAATTGAGAAACAAAATTTGTAAGGAGATTTCAGTTACCTGTAAGAATAATCGGGTGGTTATGATAGGGGATTTTAACTTTCCAAACATAGACTGCAACTGCCATAGTGTTAAGGGTTTATATGGAGAGGAATTTGTTAAGTGGTATACAAAAAAATGTTCAGATTCAGAATGCAGATGTCCCTACTACAGAAGGTACAAAACTTGACCTGCTTTTGGGAAACAAGACAGGGCAGGTGACTGAGATGTCAGTGGGGGAGGACTTTAGGGCCAGCGACCATAATTCTATTAGTTTTAAAATAATGATGGAAAAGGATAGACCAGAACTAAAAGTTAAAGATCTAAATTGGAGGAAGGTTAATTTTGATGATATTAGGCAAGAACTTTGAAAAGTTGATTGGGGGCAGATGTTCGCAGGTAAACGGACGGCTGGAAAATGGGAAACCTTCAAAAATGCGATAGAGAGTCCAAAGACAGTATATTCCTGTTAGGGTGAAACGACTAGAGAAATTGAGGTTTTGGTTAAGAAAAAGAAGGAAGTATATGTCAGGTATGGACAGGAGAGAGCAAGAGAATCCTTAAAAGAGTGTAAAGGCAGTAAGAGTCTATTTAAGAGGGAAATCAGGAGGGCAAAAAGGGGAACATGAGATAGCTTTGGCAAACAATTAAGGAGAACCCAAAGTGTTTTTATAAACGCAGTAAGGACATAAGGGTAACTAGGGAGAGAATAGGAACCCTCAAAGGTTAGCAAGGCAGCCTATATATGGAGCCACAGGAGATGGGGGAATTACTAAACGAGTATTTTGCATCAATATTTACTGTGGAGAAGGACATGGAAGATACAGAATGTAGCGAAATAGATGGTGACATCTTGAAAAATGTCCATATTACAGACGTGTTGGTGCCGAACGTCCTGAAATGTATCAAAGTGGATAAAAGTCGATTAAGGCAGTGGTGGCTTCACCTGTCCAAGTTTTATAATTGGGTAATTTTATTAACTGCTAAATTCTTTATCTTTCTAAACTGCTGAAAACAATTCTACTTGAAGTACTACATCAATATTCCAAAGCTATAAACAGACTTATCACTCAGTACGTTCTACATTTTTTCATTGTAGTTCATAACATTTCCTACTCCAAAATGGCCTTTATAATTAAATACTTATTTTAAAGGAGAAATTATTTTGCAAATGATGATTCTTTGAAACATCTTATTAATCCACATCACTGGTTTGAGCTTTCGTAACTGGTATCACTAAAATCTTGGTCCTGAACCAGTTATTCATTAAATCCCTGAGGGAAATGTACTCATGCGCAACATACGATTAAATACTCTGAAACTCACCAAATGCTAGAACATATGCAATTTCAACAGCCACAGGGCCAGATCCACTTAAAATGAAAGAAAGCTTTGACATGTGACATCTTAAGAACAGTGGGTCAGCTGAAGGCTGAGCATTTATCTACAAGCCACAAAACAGATTTCAGAACCATCTGCCATTGCAGTGTGAAAGTGTGTCTGACAAAAAAAAGGCAACTGGCAATGTTCCAGATCAAACTGTTACAAATTACAGCAATCTGACCCAGTGAATCCAGTCACACTTGCACAAAGTCTCAGGATGTTCAATTCTCAAAACGTTTATTTTAAAAATTCTCAAAACGTTTATTTTTAAAAAATCTTGATATTGCTCTAGAATAATGTAAAGTTGAAAATAATTTGCACAGATCCTTAAATTTGAACTTAGGAATATTTGTTAGGATTGCTAATATCTTATCAATTGAAACATTTCAATATGAAATAAAGTAATCACAAAAAGAGTACTCATACACGTGTATTTATATCACCATATCATACATATTGAGGTCTTAACAACTAGGCACTGTTCCAGATTATCTAATGATGAAAAAGTTGAATTATAATAATTTTATTGACCATGGAAAAATATATTTAAATCATAATTTAAGTGGTACAAATTGAGGCTACACAGCACCAATTATGTGAAGAATGAGTGAAAATCACAAAAAAAAGATTATGGAGTCATAAGAAATAAGCACAGGGTAGCAATTGATATGCAACTTCACAGCACTTAATAGATTTACAAAAATTGAGTTACCAATGGAATAAAAAATCTCTCTCCAAGTCTAAGGAATATGCAAGATGAAATACAATTGGAATAAGATTTCAGAAGATCAAACCATGAAGTGAAGTATAATCAGAGTATCTGCACGCTCTCTTATCTGGACATTTTAGTTGGTCCTTTGCAAATAGAGAGTTCACAGCATCTGTATATGTAATACAGTGTGACATCTTTGGGAAATCCAAGAAAATTCTCATGGTCTTGTTTATAAGAATAGAAAAAGCAAGAAATACGCAGTCAGAGAAGCTGTCACGCAGTTAAGCATTTACGGCAGTCATTTGGAATTAATGATATTATACAGTGTGCAAGATATTTCACTCACACTTCATAGAAACAAACATGGCTATATGCATTTCTTTGCCTGCTGTTTTGTTTGATCCAGGGAGACTACAGGTTGAGGAAACCAACAGGATGAATACTTCAGGATATGAAGACAATAAGAAACAGAGATGCCAAAAAAATGTCAAGGTCTGACAAAACACTGCTCTTTAACCATCAAATAAATTAACATTTCTGTAACAGAAAATCTATTTTGTCGACCATTGAGCCAATATTTGTACAATCACCAATTACTCTAAGGTAGCTTCTCTGTTCAGTTCTACTAAGTACAACAAGATTCCACACTGAAAGTGTTATTCATACCACCCTGAAGGGCTGTGCAGATTCTAATTAGCATGCACATAGAATGGAAGGTAATCTGATCTGCCTTCTAATTGACCAACTTGACCATTATTAATTTGTGAACATCCTCCTGCTGCTGATCATTTAGCTCCTAAAAGCTACTCTAGGGAAGGCATAAGGTATCGCATTGACCATCTGGAGAATAAAATGCAAACTGTATTTTACATCAGTGGAGGTCTTTATATTATTGAAAGAAATAGACTTAATTTGATTAATTATACTTTCACTTTGCTGTATTGTTGAAAATTAAATCAATTCATCAAGAAATCAAGATTATTAGGAACCTAAAGTAAAAGCAGAATACCGATGTTGCTGGAAATCTGAAATGAAAACACCAAGGGCTGGACAAACTCAGAAGGTCTGGTAGCATCCATGCAGAAAAAAAACTTTTCAGGTATAACATGATTGTTCTTCCGAGCTGAACAGAGGAAGAAAAGTGTTGGTTCTAAGTTGCTGAAAAAGGAGAGAAGTTCAGATAGGACAAAAAGGCCAGGGGTAAAATAAAAGCAGGAGAGATTAAATGACAAAGATATAAAGTAACTCTATGAAGCGGGAGTGATAATGATAGCTGAAAATAAAAACAAGCATTGGTCAGGAGTAACCAAAAGAGAAAATGCTGGAAAATCTCAGCAGGTCTGGCAGCATCTGAGAGGAGAGAAAAGAGCTGATGTTTCGAATCTAACTGATCCTTTGTCAAAGCTGGTTGGTCTGGACTAAGTGTTAATGACTGAATAACGAACAGCTGTCTTTAAAAACAAAACCAGAGAAAGAAAATCAGAGTTTCAAAGAAGAGTTGTTACACTCAAAGCATTAATTCTGTTTCTCGCACCACAGATGCCGCCAGACTTGCCAATTTCTCTAGCACTTTGTTATTATTAAATAATACCGATTAGTATTTGGGGAGAAAAAAAGTCATAAAAATAGAAGGTAGCCTCTCAGTAGAAATTGCGGATTGACTGTAGAGTCATGAAATCTGTAATGTGCCTAAGTGAAAACTGGGGTGCTATTTCTCAAACATTGCAGTAGATCAAGGACAGGAGACAAAGCACAGAGCAAGATGACAAATTAAAACAGCAAACAACCATAAGGTCAGAGTCATGCTCGCAGACTGACTAGAGGTGTTTTGCAAAGTAGCCCCCAGTCTGCATTTGGTTACCCCAATGTACACTAAGAGCACACACACAGTATACTAAATTAAAAGAGTGCAAGTAAATTGCTGTTTCATCTGGAAAGAGCACTGTAAGGCTGTCAGCTTCTCTCTTCTCATTGTCAAAGAACCTTCTGTCATTATACATGAAGGTACCATGGGAAGGGTATAACATATTAGGGAGATATAAGAGCACACCAGGGTGTCATGGAGGAAAGCCTGTTTAGTGCCCACTGCTTTCATAAATCTTGGCTGATTTGGTAGGATTGAATAATTGCAATGATTGAACAATTTTCTTTCCAGAACAATTCTACCTTTGTTATAATTTTTTTTAAACAGAAAAAAAATTGGTATACCAAAATCATACAAGATTCTATTGAGGTTTAAAGCAGGAAAGGTAGAAAAAAATACAACCCCTAGGAAAAACACATAAAATGGAAAACTATTTGCCTCAAAAATATTAATGACAAATATTTAAAAATGCCAAACTGCAAGAATACAGCACTCCCAGATTAAAATCTCATCCTCAACCAGTAGGCAACAAGTACATTTTACAGTATTTCAGCCCCATATATTTTGGATGGATCCACATGCCTTTTGTACATCGCAATGTTGTTCTCATAGTGCACCGCAGATTCAAAATGCTAGTTTTGATCCAGTATTCAAAGGGCTAGTTTCCTGTTCAAATACAGCCAAATTATTAGTGTGCAAACATTATTCATATCTGAATGTGAAATATACATTCACATGTAAATCCTCTTTGCAAATATTATGCTGGATTTTGAGAAACACAGCATAATTTTAACATTTACAGAAACACCAAAAAGTGGCTGGTTGCAGTAAAAACAGAGGACTGAGACAAAATAAAGGAAGATAACAGAATCAAACAATTGTTATAGGATAGAAGGCCATTTAGCCCATTCTGTCAGTGATGTCTTCTCAAAATAATTTATCTAGTGCCACTACTCTGCCTTCTTCTTACATCCTGACTTATCAAATAATTCAATTCCCTCTTGAAGGCTCATTTGAACCTGCTTTCCCCACATTCTCAGGCAATATATTTCAAAGCTGAGCCACTCACTGAGTGAAAAGGTGTTTTTTTTCTCAAGTTGCTGAAGCTTCTTTTGCTAATTATCTTAAATTTGTGCCATCATGTTTTTGATTTTTCGAATGGGTGCTTTTTCCCTCCATCTACTCTGTGCAAACCCAATAGTTTTGAATCTCTATGTCAAATCATATCTCAACCTTCTGTTCTCCAAGAAGAAAGAGTGTCCTAACTTCTCCGGTTCATTTTCAATAACTGAAGTTCACTCTTTCACGTCCTAACATTGTTCCTAAAGTGTGGCACACTGAAGTGGATACAATTCTTTAGTCAAGGAGAAACCAGTCTTCTGGACAAGTTTAACATAATCTACTTGCTTTTATACTTTGTACCTTTCATTAGGTCAGCCATTAATTAATGGGAGGGAATGAAAAGTCCACTCTTACTTCTAATTTATTTGCTCGTATTTGCATTTCTTGGAGGTCTAGATTTCTCTAGATAGAAACTTCAGAGAAGAAATGGAGACAATGCAAGATTTAATAAGATGGATGCAGAAAACCTACTTCCATGAGCAGGGGACATCAGAACTAAGGGGCACCAACAAAGGAAGCCACTAACAAATCAACAAAGCAAGTCAAGCAAAACGTTATGCAGAGAATGGTTAGAATGTAGAATATGCTCCCACCCAGAACAATTGAAGCAAACTCCGTTTTAAGTGAGGGATAGATAAACACAAGGGAAAAAGTAAGAGAAGGATATGTTGGTGGAGTTTGATAACAAGGTGAGATGAGGCTCATATGCTATATAAACATCTACTGGATCAAATGGCCTGCTTCAGTACTGTTAATACTGTACAATACAATGTAAAAAATGCCAAATCTTCTGAATCTAGGTATAGTATTTTTTTGAAAACTGTTTATAAACACTGAGTCTTGGAACTTTTTCTTTAGATTAGACTACTTACAGTGTGGAAACAGGCCCTTCGGCCCAACAAGTCCACACCGACCCACCGAAGCGCAACCCACCCAGACCCATTCCCCTACATTTACCCCTTCAACTCTCACTACGGGCAATTTACCATGGCCAATTCACCTAACCTGCACATTTTTGAACTGTGGGAGGAAACCGGAGCACCACGCAGACACGGGGAGAATGTCAAACTCCACACATTCAGTCGCTTGAGGCGGGAATTGAACCCGGGTCTCTGGCGCGGTGAGGCAGCAGTGCTAACGATTGTGCCACCGTGCCGCTCCGCCCACTTGATGTTGAGTAATTTGCAATAATTTATCTGATTGTTATACCAGAATACTAAATTGAATTTTTTGTAAAATAAGAGAAGTCAAATTTATCAAGATCCAAATGTCTCAGAATATTGAAGAAAAAAAAGCACGGAATATAAAATTGTATGCTTGTATCCATCTTGAGGTAATTTGAAGCAACTTGAAACATTGAGATAATACTTGCACATTAAAATGCAACAAATTAGCCTTCAGTAGACAAACACACAAAAGCTACTCACTCCAACAATTCATAATTGGATTTCTTTTCCAAGGCATTTCCCCGCATTTCCTTATAAAATCTCCTAAAAAAAAATAAAAATTGTTCAAAACACAATCAGTGATCTGGTAATTAAACTATTATGCACTTGAATTCCTATTCTACAGAGAAAACTATTGTGACTGAAAAAAAAAAGCTTAAGAAAATAATTTGAGAGCATGTGGAACTCAATTTTAACATTTACAAAGCAGGAGACAACAGCTTTGCTTCATTTGGAGGTCGCCACTGATGATGTTACCTAGCCAGGTAATGAAACGTCTGGATATTAAACCTACAGCTCAGTGAGCAAACCTACACCCTAAACCTCAACCTGAGCTACAAACCTTCACAAACCTTGCAAGAAGGTTATTGCTGAGCAGGTGCTGCTTAATAGTACTCTCAATTATACCTTCCATCACTTCACCGATGATTGAGTGTATACAAATGACACTCAATTTGGCTAGTTGGATTTGTCCTCCTTTGTATGTTCTGAACACACCTGGACAATTTTCCAGATTTGTGACCATACTGGAACAGTTGGCTATGGCTGCAGATACTTCTGGAACACAAGTCTTCGGTACTATTACCAGAATGTTGTCTGGGCTCAAGCATCAATGCCTCTAGCTGTTTCTTTCATGCAGAGTGAATAGAATTTGCTGAACAATGGCAGCTCTAAGTGGAGGAAACCAAGATGAGTCATCCACAAAGCACTTCAGGCTGAAAATTGTTGTGAATGCTTCAGCCTCATCTTTTTCATTAATAGCTTGCCAATCATTAAGGATAGGTATATTTATGGAGTCTCCTCCTCTAATAAATCATTTAATTGTCTACCCCCTTCACACGTGGAAGCAATAGGATTGCAGAGCTTAGATCTGATTTGTTGGTTATGCAGTCACTTGATTCTGTCTATCACTTGTTGCTAATGCTGTTTGGCATATCAGTAGTCCTGCTTTATAGCTTTACCAGATTGACATCATATTTTTAGGTATATCCGGTACTACTCCTGGTATGCCTTCTGTACTCTCCATTGGACCGGCGTTGATCCCTTGGCTTGATGATAGTGGTAGAGTGAGGGATGTCCCATGGCATGAGTTTAGAGAATAATTCTGCTACTGCTGATGGCTCACAGCACCTCATGGATGCCCAAGACTTTGAGTTGCTAGATCTATTCCAAGTCTGTCCATTTAGCATAGTGATTGAGAGCATATTATGTTGTGTGGCACAACATACAGGCAGGACGTCGTCTCCACTGTGATTGTGCAGTGGTCACTCTTACTGATACTGCAAGAACAGATGCATCTGCAATGGCAGAATGGCGAAAATTAAGTCAAGGTATGTTTCTTCTTCTCCCATCCACACCTGTCACAGGTCCAACTGAGCAGTTATGTCCTTTAGGCCCCACCTAGAGTACATTCCAAGTGCTTGCCACTCTCAATGCTTCTCTCAAATGGTTTTCAACATGGAGCTAATTCATCAGTTGAAAGGGTGCTGGGGATGAAATATGGTAATTAGCAGGAGGCTTGGACAAGTTGACTGAATTAGCAAGTGTATGGCAAATAAAGTGCATTGTGGATAAAGGTGAGGTTATCCACTTTGGTAGCAAAAACAGGAAGGAAGATAATTATCAAATACTGATACACTGGGAATGGGGTGGGGTGGGGAAACGACTCGAGTGTCCTTGTCCACCAGTCGCTGAAAGTGAGCATGCAACAAATGATATGTAAGCCTTCCTACAGTGGATTCAAGTAAAGGAGCAGGGATGTCTTGCTGCAACAGGATCTTGGTAGAAATCACACCTAGAGTATTGTGTGCAGTACTTCATAGAAATTATAAGAATAACAAGTGATCCCATTGAAACATAAGATCCTGAGAAGATTTGATAGGATATTTTCTCAGGTGGGGGTAATTAGAACTAGAAACGTGGTTTAAAATTAAGATGTCTCCCATATATGATCAAGATGAGGAGAACATTTTTCATCTCAGAGTCATCAGGTTGTGGAATTCACTTTTCCAGAAATCAGTGGAAGCTGTGTCATTGAATACATCCATACTTGGTTGACAAGTGAGTCAAGGGGTAGAGGGAACAGGAAAGAAAACAAAATTAAGGCTACAATCAAAGCAGCCATGATCTTACTGAATGACAAAACAGGCATAAGGGGCTGAATAGCCTACTCCTACTATTGCTTATCACCTTATCATGAAAATAGTACAAACTCAAAATGTCTCGTGTGTAAATTCAGAACAGCTATATCAGCAGATATAGCTGGAACTACTCTTGTTTAATCACTTTTACTTTTCTTCATGATTTTGAACTTAGTTACATACTGCTTACAGTCAAGCCTCAATTGCATTCCATAATACAAAGAACTGTAACTAATTAATACCAACTAATATTGCAAGTGACTACTTACAGCCAGAGCGCCAACAGTGAGCAAAAGGGACAAAATATTCATTTAATTAATTCATGTGCTGACTAGCCTTTGGTTTAATACCTAATTAGATTTCTGCACACCTGAATTTACCAAGTAGAAAACCTTTCAAATGTATTAATATTGGTAAAGTTACTACAATAGACTTACCTGATCTCAAGACATCCCAGTTTCAGTGCAATATCCTGGTCCACTTGATCTGCTATGTCCATCATGTAATCATTCTTAACCTAAACATGAAAATACATTCAATAAGAGTAAATATTCAAGCTATGATTTTTGAATTGCCCTGCTGATTAATCATATGACATATAATGACATGACCATCTTGGATACCTAGAGATTCGAAATTAAGATATATTAAGTTATGAATAACAAACACATTAATTTGTGTAATCACACTTTCAGAGTCAATTTCAAACAGCAAAGAATTACTCAAATTTCAATTCTCAAGTATTTTCAGTTACGTTTTCTTACAGAATATTTAATAAGCAAAGTAGTGATTAATTGCTTCTTTGCTGAAATTAGTTATGAAAGTTTGGCATATTTTTCAATTCATTTTACAATATATTGCTACAGGACCTTTTCAGTAATCAACAGAATTATAACAATTATTTTAATCTAAGCTTTGTAGGTGATGTTATAAATCATTACTTGACAGCTCAGGTCCCAAAAGATGCATGGGATGTCATCTTCCACCATCCTGAGGTGACGGTCACACTGCTGATGCAGGAATGAAGGAAGAACATTCAATTTGTCTTGGCTGAAGGATACAGCTACAGAACCTGCTAGCTGTATTCAGCCAGAAATGTCAAGTACCATAGTCTACATGGGCCGAAGGGCCTTTTAAGTCTGTGTCACTCTAGGTCATGAGAATAAAGTGCAATACAAACTAAAAATATCACAGACAAAGTAATTCACAGCTTTCACAGACTGATTTATAAGCACCATTACAATAAAGTGGCTTTCTGGAAGTTAAAAAGAATATTATTTGCAAAGGTCAGACATTGCAATCTTCCAACTCCCAAGTTCAGCCTCAATTATCTACTAGTGGGCGGCACAGTGGCACAGTGGTTAGCAATGCTGCCTCACAGCGCCAGAGACCCGGGTTCAATTCCCGCCTCAGGCGAATGATTATGTGGAGTTTGCACATTCTCCCTGTGCATGCGTGGGTTTACTCCGGGTGCTCCGGTTTCCTCCCACAACCCAAAAATGTGCAGGTTAGGTGAATTGGCCATGCTAAATTGCCCGTAGTGTTAGGTGAAGGGGTAAATGTAGGGGAATGGTCTGGGTGGGTTGCGCTTCGGCAGGTCGGTGTGGACTTGTTGGGCCGAAGGGCCTGTTTCCACACTGTAAGTAAATAATTCGTCCTGCAGCTCCACACATTCATGCATTGTATGCTATTTTAAAAGAAAAAAAAATCTTCTTTTATTGTAACTAATCAAATTTGGAGATAGAATATCTGAACTAAATCAGTGAACTAGCAAAAACAAATGTGAACAATCAATTCCAGTTGACTTAACCATATATTCTACCCTGAAGAGAGAGTTTATCTATGACCCAGAACATTTTGCTGTTCCCTTATATATAAATCTTACAGCTTTCAGAACTTCTTTAAAAGGAGGTAAAACATTATCATCACTATATACAGAAAATAACTCCCCCAACTGAATATGAACCCTAACAAATATAAGATGTTAAATCAAGCTTTACTAGTCTGAACAATATATCGGTGTATACAAATACATGCCCTGCATGACATCAACAATTCTTTCTAATGTGGAAAAACCACTACTGAGCTTTGAAGAAAATTAAAGAATAAATGAAAAGGGATAGACATTTAGAACTGAGATAGGGACGAATTTCTTCACTGAGTGAATATTTAGAGTTCACTGCTCCAGAGGGCTGTGCAGGCTCCGTTGTTGGACTACATTGCAAGGTAAGATCAATAGACTGCTACATTTAGAACACAGAACACTGAGAAGTACAGCACAGAATAGGCCCTTTGGCCCACGATGTTGTGCCGAGACCTTCCACCCTACCAACCTTCGCATAAACCAAATCATCCGCCGACATTTCCGCTACCTCCAAAAAGACCCCACCACCAGTGATATATTTCCCTCCCCAACCCTTTGCGACTTCCGCAAAGACCGTTCCCTCCTTAACTACCTGGTCAGGTCTACACCCCCCTACAACTCACCCTCCCATCCTGGCACCTTCCCCTGCCACCGCAGGAACTGTAAAACCTGCGCCCACACCTCCTCCCTCACCTCTATCCAAGGCCCTAAAGGAGCCTTCCACATCCATCAAAGTTTTAACTGCACATCCACTAATATCATTTATTGTATCCATTGCTCCCGATGCGGTCTCCTCTACATTGGGGAGACTGGATGCCTCCTAGCAGAGCGCTTTAGGGAACATCTCCGGGACACCCGCACCAATCAACCACACCGCCCCGTGGCCCAACATTTCAACTCCTTCTCCCACTCTGCCGAGGACATGGAGGTCCTGGGCCTCCCTCACCACCACTCCCTCACAACCAGACGCCTGGAGGAAGAACGCCTCATCTTCCGCCTCAGAACACTTCAACCCCAGGGCATCAATGTGGACTTCAACAGTTTCCTCATTTCCCCTTCCCCCACCTCACCTTAGTTCCAAACTTCCAGCTCAGCACTCTCCCCATGACTTGTCCTACCTATCTCCTTTTCCACCTATCCACTCCACCCTCTCCTCCCTGGCCTATCACCTTCGTCCCCTCCCCCACTCACCTATTGTACTCTATGCTACTTTCTTCCCACCCCCACCCTCGTCTAGCTGATCTCTCCACACTTCAGGCTCTTTGCCTTTATTCCTGATGAAGGGCTTTTGCCCGAAACGTCGATTTCGCTGCTCCTTGGATTCTGCCTGAACTGCTGTGCTCTTTGAGGAGAAAGTGAGGTCTGCAGATGCTGGAGATCAGAGCTGAAAATGTGTTGCTGGAAAAGCGCAGCAGGTCAGGCAGCATCCAGGGAACAGGAGAATCGACGTTTCGGGCATAAGCCCTTCTTCAGGAAACTTTCCTCATTCCTGAAGAAGGGCTTATGCCCGAAACGTCGATTCTCCTGTTCCCTGGATGCTGCCTGACCTGCTGCGCTTTTCCAGCAACACATTTTCAGCTGCTGTGCTCTTCCAGCACCACTAATCCAGAATCTGGTTTCCAGCATCTGCAGTCATTGTTTTTACCTAATATAAAATATAGTAACTTAACCCACGCACCCCTCAACTCACTGCTATCCATGTGCCTGTCCAGCAGTCACTTAAACGTCCCCAATGACTCTGCTTCCACCACCACAGCTGGCAACGCATTCTACGCATTCACAACTCTCTGTGTAAAGAACCTACCTCTGATGTCTCCTTTATACCTTCCTCCTAATATCTTCAAACTATGACTTCTCGTACCAGTCAATCCTGCTCTGGAGAAAAGTCTCTGGCTATTGACTCTATCTATTCCTCTCATTATTTTGTATACCTTGATCAAGTCTCCTCTCTTCCTCCTCCTCTCCACAGAAAAAGTCCAAGCTTATTCAACCTCTCTTCATAAGGCAAGCCCTTCAGTTCAGGCAACATCCTAGTAAACTTTCTTTGCACCCTCTCCAAAGCCTCTGTTTCTTTCCTATGGTAGAACTGAACACAATATTTCAAGAGTGGACTTGTAGAGCTGCAGCAAAACCTCGCGGCTCTTAAACTCGATTCCCCTGTTAATGAAAGCCAAAACACCATATGCTTTCTTAACAACCCTATCCATTTGGGTGGCAACTTTGAGGGATCTATGTACTTCGACACCCAGATCCCTCTGTTCCTCCACACTGCCAAGAATCCTGTCTTTAATCCTACATTCAACATTCGAGTTTGACCTTCCAAAATGCATCACTTTGCATTTATCCAGATTGAACTCCATCTGCCATTTCTCAGCCCAGCTCTACATCCTATGTCGCGCTGCAGCCTACAGTAGCCCTCTATACTACCGACGACACCTCCAACCTTTGTGTCATCTGCAAATTTACTAACCCTCCCCTCAACCTCCTCATCCAAGTCATTTATAAAAACTACAAAGTGCAGAGGCCTAAGAACAGAGCACTGTGGGACCCCAAACAACACACTCCACCAGGCAGAATACTTTCCATCTACAACCACTCTCTGCCTTCTGTCAACCAGCCAATTCTGAATCCAGAAAACCAAATTTCCCTGTATCCCATACTTCCTGACTTTATGATTGAGCCTTTCTTGGGGAATCCTATTAAATGCCTTGCTGAAGTCCATATACACCACATCCACTACTCAACCGTCGTTGATCTGTTTTGACACCTCCTCAAAGTATTTAAAAAGATCAAGGTATGCGGTGTTAGTGCACAAAATCTACAGTGATATGGAAGATCAGCAATAGTCTCACTGGATGGCAGAGTGGGTGAGGTATGGAGTGGCCTACTCCTCCTATTTCTTGGATTCTTATAATTTGCACAACTTATTTTAATTTGATATTTGCCTGGCATCTTGGAATCATTTACAGCCTATTGACTTAAAGTTAACTTTAAGCCATGCTAATCCATAAGGTTACTGGCACATTGAATGACAAAATGATGGAAGCCACAAAACAGAACTAAAATGATCTAAACTATCCTGAATCAGGGGACCATCTGAAGAAAACCCTCAGTTAAAAATAGTTAAGAATAAATCTGAAACATTTGAAAGTCATTTTATTATATGGTCTGCTAATTTTGTAATCAAGGTGGTCAAATTATGGAAAGACTTAATACGTTAAAATTTTATATACTTTCACACAAGTCTGTCAATAGCCAAGAAAACAATTCTTGTTCAAAAACAATGGTTTATAGAACAATGGAATATTGAGCTCAACTGTAAACAATTTATGCTAAAATCATCATGAATAAAATGTGTGTGTGTATGCAACAGTACATCTTTGAACGGTCACTAAACTGCCATTTTCCATTGGAATCAAGTATGATATCATTCCCTTCCCTCAAGTTGCCATTCAAGTTTCAAGTGATAATTGTCAACGAGTCTGATTAAATGTCTTGATATCAGTTTTAACACAGTGATTTGATGCAAAAGTGATGGGATCAGAATGACATTTAACAACTTTGGTAAGGAAACAGACTTGCACAATTAGCTGTTTACTGCAGTTATTTATACTATCATAGCTAAAACAAAAGTAAATTTCTTAGGATACATTAATAAAGCTAGGATCAAAGATATTGAAGCGCGAGAACGAGTCTAGCAGAATAATAGTGATTAATGCCTAGCTACAAAACAGACAAAGTGTCTGTATAATTTGAAAACGTAGTGACTCAATGGCAATTTGACTGAAGTTGATAAAAACATGAAGGAACTAGATTATGTGTATGCTCAAATATCTGAAACAATTAAAAAAGAATTTTCCAGACTTTTCTTGAGAGAATTGGCCAGGGTTCTAAATCAGCTTTTCACTTCTCCAGAAAATCACATTGTTTTAGGCAGGTGAGAGTTTTCTGTGTTGTAATATGAAGAACAGGGGTAGCAAATGCCAAAGGCAACACTGCCAGCTGCAACTTCCACTCCAAGCCACAAACCATCCTATCTTGGAAATATCATGAATTCTTTGCTGTTGCAGGGTTAAAATCCTGGAACTCCCTACCTATGAGTACTTATGAAGGACAGGATTGACTGATATTTTGAAAGCAGAAACAAAATAATTAAACAGAAATATACAACAGTCGAAGAGTGTGGTGCTGGAAAAACACAGCCGGTCAGGCAGCACCCCAGGAGCAATAGAATTGATGTTTCGAGCATAAGCTCTTCATCAGAAATGACCCCTCACTCCTGATGAACAATTGATGCTCAAAACGTCGATTCTTCTGCTCCTTAGATGCTGCCTGACCAGCTGTTCTTTTCCAGCACCAGACTCTTCAACTCTGATTTCAAGCATCTGCAGTCCTCAATTTCTCCTAGAAATATACAACACCCAAATAATGCTTACATGCTTTACATGCACAAGCACAATATACGCTTATTGCATATACATTTGGTGCCTAGTTTCCCACACAACAGTGAACATTCCTCAAATATAATTAATTGATTATCAAATGCTTTGAAACATCCAGAGGTTGCTAAGTGTTTCATAATTTTTTTTCTAGATGGTTGTGCATGTCAAAACAGAGAGTAATTTGAGAAACTAGTCCATTTTTAAACATATTTTAACTCAGAGTTGAGGTCATATAGCAATTATTATCTCTATCAGTTACATTGGTCCATTTAGATATCAGGTGGTCAAAGAAAAATTTCATAAAAATAAGATGTTCCAACCATTCAATAAGTGCAACTGACATTTCTGAATCAGAGACCATATGTACTGCAGACCCAATCTAGTAACAACAGTGATAATGGAACATAATTCCATCACTGATTTTTTAAATTTCATTTTTTAGAGTTTTGAGATTTTGGTGTCACTTAAGATTTGATGAATTTTAGTTGATCACAACACAATATGAAAGAACAACCTGCATATATGATAAAGGTAGGTAGACATTGTTTAGCTCAGTTTGCTGACTGTGATGGAGAATGATGCCAACAGTGTGGGTTCAATTGCCCACATTTAGCTGAGAATACCATGAAGGATTCTCCTTCTCAATCTCATCACTCTGTTGACGTGTGATGACCCTCACATTAAAACCCCCATCAGTCATCTCTTTAATGAGAGAGCAGCCCTATGGTCTCTGAAGGCAATGGCAACTTTACCTATCCTTTTCTTTATATGATAAATAAAAGATATGTTAAATATTACTTTTATTATATTACTCACCAGCAATTTCAAGTTAAATTTTCTTTCAGCAAATACAGTTTTATGTGACTCACATTACACAATGCATTATTTCAAATATTAAACTGTGGCCTTGTAAACATATTTGATCATAGTTGGAAAAGCACCTGTCAATTATTTCTGAGTAACAAACCCAATTTCCTTAACCTATCCTAAAATAAACAGCTCAAAAGTAAAATCATTTGTAAGTGTTGCAGTTCGCTGTCTGGTAAACTCTGCTGAAATATGAATTAAGTTCACCAAAGGTTTGAGATTCTAGCTTTTGAGTCATATCAAAGCTTTTTGTGAGACACTTAGCTGTAATGGAAAAATGCAGCAAACACGTTAGCTTTTTAAATTACTCAATGAGTTTTTAATACTTAATAAGACACAAAATAAATAAAGCTGATCTATTGTGGTGTTGCTCATTGTAAATTATTCAGAGATTCATAAGGACCGGTTGTTTTTCATTCATTCATTGGATGTGAACTTCGCTGGCCAATCCAGTACTGCCCCTGAGAAGGTGATGAGCCACCTTCTTGAATGATAGCAGTACATATGGTCTAAATAAATCCTCAGTAATATTGGGGAGGGTGTTCCAGAATTTTGACCTACAACAATGAAAGAATAATGTATTTACATGGCAGGCTGGTGTGTAGTTTGGAATGTAACTAGCAGGTGGCCGTATTCCTACATGTCTGCTACCCCTGTTTTTCCTAAATGTAAGAGAGGTTTGGAAGGCACAGCAAAGGAGACTTGACAAATTGCAGTGCATCTTGACCAGCAATGGTAGAGGGAGCGAATGCTCAAGATTGTGCAAATCAAATCAGCTGCTTTATCCTGGATGGTGGCGAGTCAATTTTAGTTTGTTGGAGTTTGTACACAGCAAGGCAAGTCAACAGTACATTACCGAACTCCTGACTTGCAGATGCTGGAGTAGGATGAGTTACTCTTGATAATCGGCAAACTTAAGGAAGGGGTTGTCCACACTTCTATCAAGTGGCATTTGCTCAGAAGTAACTTGGTCAATAACATTTAGTTGCGTTCCTTCAAGATTAGGGGCGGCATGGTGGCTCAGTGGTTAGCACTGCTGCCTCACAGCGCCAGGGACCCAGGTTTGATTCCCAACTTGGGTTACTGTCTGTGTGGAGTTTGCACGTTCCCCCAGTGTCTGCGTGGGTTTCCTCCAGGTGGTCTGGTTTCCTCCCACAATCCATAGGTGTGCAGGTTAGGTGAATTGGCCATGCTAAATTGCCCATAGTGTTAGGTACATTAGTCAGGGGTAAATGGGTCTGGGTGGTTGCTCTTCGGAGGTCGGTGTGGACTTGTTGGGCTGAAGGGCCTGTTTCCACATTTGGGAATCTAATCTAATAAAGATTCCTGATAACATGATCCAAACATGGCTAAAAAGTGCTAAATCTCAGGAAATGAGATGAGATGATCATAGCAAGTATAAGAATAAAGGAGCCCAAGTAAAACTAGAGTTAATAGGCATCAGAGGAAAAGCTTTCCACCAACAGAAATCAATCCAAAGCACAGAATCAGGCTGAACCATCTTTAGCTGCTCCACCACTGACCGTCCATTGTTACACAACCAGAAGTGGGATATTCACTGATGATTGCTTAATTTTCAGCACAATTTCTATTTCCTCAGATACTGAAGTAGCCAATGTTCAAATGCAGCAAGACTTGAACAATATCCAGATTTTGGTTGACAAATGTGTCACACCACATTAAGTGTCAGGCAATGTCCATCTTCAACAAGAGGGAGACTACCTGTTGCCCCATGACATTTAATAGAATTACCATTTCTCAATTCCCCCACTATCAACATCCTGGAGGGGTTACCATTGACCAGAACCCAACTAATCATATTAATACCTTGATGACAAGAATGGGTCAGGCATTAGGAATTGTACAGTGAAGCATTAACCTCCCAACTACACCAAGCTTGCTCAAGGCACAATTTAGGAGTGTTATGGAATACTCCCTACATTCCAACCCAGAAACCTCTTTCCAAATTCTTGAATATATCAGATTTTCGAAGATTTCTGCTTACCTCCTTGATAAAAATGCTGCTACATTCCTTGCATTGCAACAGCACCTACACTTTAAAAGTACTTCTTTGACTGCAATGCAGTTTTAGATACCAGGTGGTCACACAAACCACTATATAAATGCAAAACTTTCTTTTTTCCTGTGACAATAACTCTGCTCCATTCTACAAAAATGTGCTGGGGACTTAGTGTAATTGTTTTATGTTGCAAGTTTCTGAGATGTCCTACTCTACCTAATTGTGTTTTCTCAAGCAAAGAGAAGAATGTTTTATGTACAGAAAAAATTATGAACGATCATTTAAAAATCTAAGTATCCATATTTTCAGTGCATCAATGAGGCCAAGTTTCTTGAAAGTACAGCAGTAACCAGAAAACGTTTTTTAAAAATCCACAAACAGCAATTGACATGCATTTAGTGTTACACTATTTGATTAAAAAAACAAATTTGAACATGTTTGCAGATCTTTACTGTGTGTACATTAATTGAGATGTCAACAGGTTATTCAAACATGAACAAGAAATGAACAAACATTAGCTCACCTGTTGATAAAAGAAATTTAAACTTGGCTTGTCTTCATTAAACTCATTCAGGAAGCCTTTAGGTAGATATCTGATTCTTAACTCGTATCTGCCAGAATAAAAGAAAACATTACATTGACTGTCAATTTTCAAGCTGGCAACAAAGTTGAATACTTCTTGATTGACTTTATGAAAGCACTTGAAAACCTGACAATATGTAACCCTTTGTTGGAATGAATATGTATTTAAAAATCTTATGATCTATTATTACTATTGCAAATGGTTTTAAGATCATTTATGTCAATCAGGAAAGGCAAGGGTCCCAATATCAATGCCCAGTCCCAGAAACTTCCTCCAGTCCCAGAAATACCCAATGACCATTACTTCCTGTTCCTTATCACTCAAACAATTCGTAATCACGTTGCTACTGTCTCTTTTTGTGCCATGACCTATAACTTTCCTCATAAGCCTGTTGAATAACAAATGCCTTGTAGAAATCCAGGTATACCACACCAACAGGGTTATCCTGATTGAGCCTAGTACCTCTTCAAGAAACTCTAGCAAGCTAGTTAAACATGATCTCCCCTTTAGAAATCTATTCTGACTCTTCCTAATAAACCCACTTTCTTCAATGTGTCTACTTATTCTATGCCAAAAGATTGTTTCAACAAGCTTCCCACAGTGAAGTTAAACTAACTGGTCTGTAGTTGCTCAGATTATCCTTATAACTATTCTTGAACAAGGCATAAATGTTTGCAATTTGCTTCTGGCAGCAACCCCTACACTTCACAAACACCTCCTGCATCTAAACTTGGCCCACCTCTTTCCCATTCTTTCTCATGGACTGTACACATCTTGTTGTAGGAAACTCTCCTGAATGCAATCTAAACATTTTCCCCCCTCACTATGCCTTACACCATCAGTATCAGTATTGGGAAATTGAAAGTCTCCATTATAACTGACATTATTACTCTATAAATTCCCTGCAGATTTGTTCTTTATTATCTTTTCCACTAGTTAATGGTCTGCAGACTACACCAAGCAATGTAATTTTATTTGTACCTGTTTTATTCCTTCGCTCTAGCCAAATTGACTATGTCCTATAACCCTCTGTTAGGGCTGCCCATAACTAAATAACACAAAATGGCCGATGGCTGCCCATAGCTAATACAGCATAACAAGGCTGACAGAAACATTTTAAGGTTGCTGAATGAGCATATGAATTTGATAATAATATTTAACATTTGAATTATGTAATCTTACTAACAGCAGCTGTCAGACATAGATAATAACATTTAACATTTGATTCATCACAGGTCGAACAATTGCAGCACACTAATTAGTTGTTTAATCAATAATTATAGAGCTGAATTAGTTATAGAAAAGCATTAAAGAAAAAGATTCAATCCAGCTTCAGACAATTAAAAAAAACCTCCTGTATCACTGCAGGGAGAAATGAATATAGACTTTAGCCAACAATGGAATGTGAACTGAATGAACACATTAAGGCACAACTTGTTAGCTAAAGAATTCTAACATTAGGCATAGCCACATAACTTTGTTGAAAGTTGTCAAAAATCAATATTATTTCTTGTAAGGAGAAATTTAAAACACTCTGAAGCAACAGGTAAGTATCCAATTAATTGGCAGTTAACACTGTGCCGCTGGCAAATATTACTTGAATACAGTATCCATGTGAAAAGCCTCAGTAGAGGAGATAAGAGTCTGGAAGACATCTTGAAAGACCACGGTTGGACTGACGGGGGGGGGGGGGGGGGGGGGGGGGGGGGTAAATTACAATAAAGGTCATCTGAATCTACCCCTCGACTCAGATCTCATATTTTCAATGAGGGTCCAACACCTCTGATGCATCCATTTTCTCTAGCGCTGCAATGTCTCCTTAACCAACACTGCTACCTTTCCGGTCTTTTCTATCTTTTCTGAACAACTTATACTAAGGAATATGTAAGATCTATGGCTTTTGTGCCTTGAGCCAAGTCTCTATTATTATCACAGCATCATATTTCCACATGGTAATATTTATCTGTAACTCCCAATCTTATTTACAATGCATTTATATACATGTCATTAACTCTGTCTTGGACTTCATTTCTTACTCCCTTACTCCAACTTCACCTGTTAAATGATCACTCTCTGTGCCAGTGCTATCTGTATACCCAGATATTTTACATATCCTTGTATTCTCCTCTACTATTCCCACACACCTGCCATTTTAAATTTAAAACTCTCCCAAAAGCACTCGCAAAATGTCTGTAAGGAACGACCAGCTCTATTCAGGTGCAACCCACCTAACTTGTAAAGGTGCCTTCTTCCCCAGAGCCAGTCCAAGTGTCCCAGTAAGCTAAAGCCCTCCCTCCTGCAACATCTCTCCAGCCATGCATTCATCTGCCATATCTTCCTATTTCTGTACTAACCTGCAAGTGGTACTGGGAGTAATCTAGAGATTTCTACATTTCACATCCTGGTTGCTAACTTTCTTCCTAGCTCCCTGAATTCAGTTTTCAGAACCACATCCACTTGCTACTTTAGTCACTGGTACTAATGTAGACACCACCTCTGGTTGTTCACCTTTCCCCAGAAGAATGCTCTGGAGCTGCTCTGTTCCACCCCTGACAATGACATTAGGGAGGCAACAGATCATCTTGGAGTCATGTTGACAGCCAATGAGATGCCTATCTGCTCCCCTAACCAATGACCCCTATCACCATGGCTCCTCCTTTTTCTTCCTCACCTCTACATAATCTGGTCACTCAATGCCAGAAGCTTAGCCCTGACTGCACTCCCTTGAGGAACTAGCACTCTCATCAGCTTCCCAAATGGAAAACAGATTTGAAAGGGAGACCAAAATGACTCCTGTTACACCCGCTGGTTTCTCTTGAACTGCCTAGTGGTCACCCAGTCCCTTCCTTCCTCTTAAGGTGCGGTGTATCGACATTTCTAAATGTCCTATCCACATAACTCTTAGCTTCACAGATGTGCCATAGTGTCTTCAGCTATTGCTTGAACTCCAAACTTATCAGCTCCAGGACAGGATATAAATGGAACCTGAAGCCAAAGACCCAAGTACTCTTGCATCTTCATGATTTGATTATTAGTGCGTCACTATATACGGTTTTGATTATAGTATATGGTCTTTCTTACTTCCATTCTTCTGGAGGATGATGCTGCTCAAATTTTTCACGTACATGTGAAACGCCCATGTCTGGATGCAGCCAGTGGACCTCTTCAGAACGCACATGACTGAGTCGAATTCCAAAGCAGGCCACATTTTTAACTTTGTGAGAATCTACAATCTTCTGAATAATACCCTGAAACATGGCACAGATATATAATTAAATTGAATTGTACAGTATAGCAAAAAAAAGGTATAACTGCCGTTTAAATACCAATTTTGAAATCAACCATTTAACCTTCGGCCTAAAGTTAATAACCTACTACAGATTTTTACGTTACAAAGTGCAATTTATTTCCAAGAGTTAAAATATGGAGGCAAAAAATATTAGCAGCATGCTGGTAACATAGCATTACTTGCAGAATCTGAAAAGTCTCTATAAAATATTGTACATAAAATAAAATTGAGGTTTTGAATATAAATGAATACCAAAAAGACATAAACAATGATAATTAGAAAGAATATATTAAAGGAAACTAAAGTGAAATTTGAAGCAGATGGTGTTACACTGGACCACAGCTAAGTTTTCCTATTTAGAACAAATGATAACACAAGTTGGTCGAGATGTTGCATAAGTTATAATGAGCTCACAGTTAGCCCAAGGTAATTTTCAGATAAAGTAGGTGTTCACAAATGATCAAGACACTAAAGTTGTAACAATGAAAAACTGTTACATTTTTTCCACTTTCTTTATGCCTCAGAAAAAGGACAACATCTATGGAACAAAAAATTGAAATATGGATACTAAAATGTATGCTAAAATACACACACTAAACATAAATAAAGGAATAACCTGAACTTGTAAAAGCAAAGAAAGATTCTTAAAAGGCACTTGGAGCTGGAAGGAGATCTATTCTAGAACTCAAATGGCATCATGTGACCCCACCACACTTCTGTGTCTGTAAAATCTTCCTTACTGTCTTGTTTTGACGCCATCATCTTGATAAAATTGTTATGATCACTCTACCTTAATTAGTTTGTACAGTTTTGAGTTACTTTGGTTAGATCCTCAGTATGCGACTCTTATACCGATCATGTTATTCCAATCATTTGGTTTATCTCCAGCACTGCTTTACTTTTAATACTTTGTAATTATCTCTCTGCCTCATTTAATCAGATTATAGGTTATTCCTTCATTTGCTATTCAGCTGTTGACATTTTACTCGTGCCAATCAAACCCACCATCCTGTGGCCGAAAATTTCAACTCCCCCTCCCACTCTGCCAAGGACATGCAGGTCCTGGGCCTCCTCCATCGCCACTCCCTCACCACCCGACTACCTGGAGGAAGAACACCTCATCTTCCGCCTTGTGATCCTCCAAAACCATGGCAAAGTGGACTTCACAAGTTTCCTCATTTCCTGTCCTCCCACCTTACCCCAGTCCAACGTTCCATCTTAGCACCGTCCACATGACCTGTCACACCTGTCAATCTTCTTCCCACCTCTCTGCTCCACCCTCCTCTCCAACCTATCACCTTTACCCCTACCTCCTTCCACCTACTGCACTCTTAGCAACCTTCTCGCTCCACCTCCCTCCCATTTATCTCTCTACCCCTGAGGCTCCGAGCCTCATTCCTGATGAAGGGCTTTTGCCCAAAATGTCAATTTTCCTGCTCTTAGGATGCTGGCTGACCTGCTGTGCTTTTCCAGCACCACTCTAATCTTGACTCTACTCACACCTATCGGCACTCTATACCATGTGTTTGATCTTTTGATCTCTTTGCCATTGATCTCGCAGCTATAAATTCTTTTAAAAATGGCACAACACCAGGTTATAGTCCAACAGATTTATTTAGAAGCACTAGCTTTTGGAGTGCCACTCCTTCTTCAGGTGGTTGTGGAGTTGAACCGTAAGACACAGAATTTGTAGCAAATGATTACAGTGTCATGCAAGTAAAATGATCCATTTAACAAATCTCTATTGTTAAGTTTTTCATCTTTTAGAAAGGGTTTTAATTCACTTGCTTAGTAAAAAGACTGGTGCATCTTAGCTTTGAATATACTTAATTACCCAGACTAAATAACCCCCTGTGGTAAGGAGTTCCATAGATCCACTAACCTCAGGAAAAAAATCCCTCCTCATCACAGTCTTAAATGGACAATCCTTTATTGTGAGATTGTGCTCTCTGGTCATAGACTCTCCCACAATGGGAAGTAATCTTTCTGCACCTGTCCTGTCAAGTCCCCCAAGAATCTTGTATATTTCAGGGTCACAGGAGTGTGCTGGCAGACAGCAAACTGGTTTGAAGTGTGTCTACTTCAATGCCAGAAGTATCCAAAATAAGGTAGGTGAGCTTGCAGCATGGATAGGTACCTGGGACTTCGATGTTGTAGCCATTTTGGAGACATGGATAGAGCAGGGTGAGGAATGGATGTTGCAGGTTCCAGGGTTTAGATTTTTCATTAAAAACAGGCAAGGCAGTAAAAGCGGGGGAGGCATGGTCTTGTTAGTCAAAGATAGTATAACGGTGGCTGAGAGAAGTTTTGATGACGACCCGTCTACTGAGGTAGTGTGGGCTGAGGTTAGAAACAGGAGAGGCAAGGAGCGGTCACACTGCTTGGAGTGTTTTTTATAGACCTCCGCAGAGGTCCAGGGATTGGAAGAGGATTAGCAAAATTAATCTGAGTAGGAGTGAAAGGAACAGGGTGGTCATTACGGGGGACTTTAACTTCCCCAACATTGACTGGAAATGTTATAGCTCTAGTACGTTGGATGGATCAGTTTTTGTCCAATGTGTACAGGAGGGTTTCCTGACACAGTATGTCGAAGGGCTGACAAGAGGGGAGGCCACACTGGATCTGGTGCTTGGTAATGAACCAGGCCAGGTGTTTGATTTAGTTGTAGATGAGCACTTTGGAGAGTGACCATAATTCTGTTTAGTTTAGCAATGGAAAGGGATAGGTACATGCCATAGGTCAAGAGTAATTGCAAGGGCAATTATAATGCGATTAGGCAAGAATTAGGATGCATAGAATGGGGTAGCAAAATGCAGGGGATGCAGACAATTGAAATGTGGAGCTGGTTTAAGGAACAGATATTGCGTGTCCTTGATAGGCATGTCCCTGTCAGGCAGGGAGGAAGTGATAAGGTAAGGGAACCGTGGTTTACTACAGAAATTGTATCTCTTGTTAAGAAGAAGGAGGAGGCTCATGAGTTAATGAGGCAAGATGGTACAGATGAGGCGATGGAGAGTTACAGATCAGCTAGGAAGGATTTAAAGAGAGAGTTAAGAAGAGCAAAGAGAGGACACGAGCAGTCTCTAGCAAATAGAATAAAGGAGAACCCTAAAGCTTTCTTTAGGTATGTGAGGAATAAAAGGATGATTAGGGTAGGAATAGGGCCAAAGACAGAAGTGGGAAGTTGAGTGTGGACCCTGTAGAGATCAGAGAGGTCCTAAATGAACATTTCTCATCGGTGTTCACTCAGGAAAAGGAGAATATTGTAGAGGAGAAGAATGAAGTACGAGATATTAGACTAGAAAGGATCGAGGTTAGTTACGCACAGGTGTTATCAATTCTAGAAGAAGTGAAAGTAGACAAGTCCCCTGGACCAGATGGGATTTATCCGAGGATTCTCTGCGAAGCTAAGGAGGAGATAGCAGA
Organism: Chiloscyllium plagiosum; assembly: GCF_037043375.1. NCBI lineage: Eukaryota > Metazoa > Chordata > Chondrichthyes > Orectolobiformes > Hemiscylliidae > Chiloscyllium > Chiloscyllium plagiosum. The sequence continues at coordinate 128,335,171 of NW_028270142.1, read as the reverse complement.
GCCTTTGGCTTTGATATTTGAGTCGTCATTGTCTACAGGTTTAGTACCCGAGGACTGGAGGATTGCAAATGTTGTACCCTTGTTCAAGAAAGGCAGCAGGAATGACTCAGGTAATTATAAACTAGTGAGCCTTACTTCTGTTGTAGGAAAGGTTTTGGAAAGGATTATAAGAGATAAGATTTATAATCATCTAGCAAGCAACAATTTGATTTCAGATAGTCAACATGGTTTCGTCAAGGGCAGGCCGTGTCTCACAAACCTCACTGAGTTTTTTGAGAAGGTGACCAAGCATGTAGATGAGGGTAGGGCAGTTGATGTGGTATACATGAACTTCAGTAAAGCCTTTGATAAGATTCCACATGGTAGGCTGTTGGAGAAAATGCAGAGGCAAGAAATTGAGGGTGATTTAGCAGTTTGGATTAGAAACTGGCTTTCTGAAAGAAGGCAGCGAGTGGTGGTTGATGGAAAATATTCAGTATGGAGTCCAGTTAGTAGTGGTGTGCCACAAGGATCTGTTTTGGGACCACTGCTGTTTGTCATTTTTATAAATGACTTAGACGCAGGCATAGGTGGATGGTTTAGTAAATTTGCATCGACACTAAAGTCAGTGGAGTAGTGGACAGTTTGGAAGAATGCGGGGGACTTAGATAAACTGCAGAATTGGGCTGAGAGGTGGAAAATGGAGATCAATGCAGCTAAATGTGAGGTGATGCACTTTGGGAAGAATAACAGGAAGGCAGAGTGCTGGCTCAGTGGAAAGATTCTTGGTAGTGTGGATGTGCAGAGGGATCTTGGAGTCCATGTGCATAGATCCCTGAAAGTTGCCACCCAGGTGGGTAGTGCTGTTAAGACGGCATGTGGTGTGTTAGGTTTCATTGGAGAGGGATTGAGTTCCGTAACTGTAATTATACAAAACGCTGGTGCGGCCACACTTGGAATATTGTGTACAGTTCTGGTCACCCCATTACAGGAAGGATGTGGAAGCATTGGAAAAGGTGCAGTGGAGATTTACCAGGATGTTGCCTGGTCTGGAGGGAAGGTCTTATGAGGAAAGGCTAAGAGACTTGGGTCTGCTTTCATTGGAAAGAAGAACGCTAAGGGGGGATTTGATAGAGACATACAAGATGATCAGAGGATTAGACAGGGGAGACAGTGAAAGACTTTTTCCTAGGATGGTGACGTCAGCATGTATGAGAGGACATAACTACAAATTGAGGGGTGATAGATTTAAGGCAGATGTCAGAGGCAGGTTCTTTATGCAGAGAGTGGTAAGGGCGTGGAATGCCCTACCTGCTAATGTAGTCAACTCAGCCACATTAGGGAGATTTAAACAATCCTTAGATAAGCACGTGGATGATTTTGGGATAGTGTAGGGGGACAAGCTGAGAATAGTTCACAGATCGGCGCAACATCAAGGGCTGAAGGGCCTGTTCTGTCCTGTATTGTTCTATATTCAATACAACTTTCATTCTTCTAAATTCCAATGAGTACAGGCCCAATCTACCCAACTTCTTCTCATCAGACAGTGATTCAATACCTGGTTATAGCCATGGGTACCTGCTCTGGACTGTTTTCAATTCCAGTATTTCTTTCCTTAGATAAGGGACTCAAAATAATTCGCAACATCCCAGCTGTAGTCTGACTGGTCACTTGTATAGTTTTAGTAAAACTTCCTACCTTTACATTCTGCTCACTTTGAAATAAAGGCCATTTGCTTTTCCCGTTACCTGCAGAACTTAGATTCGAGCTTTTTGTGACTCACTGACAAGGACTACCAAATCTTCCTGTTGCATAGTTTTCTGAAGTCTTTCTCAATTGGAGTAATATTCAGATGTTCAGTTTATAATCTGCCATTTCTGCACATTATATTCCATCTGCTAAGTTTTTGCCCAATTGCTTAACCTGTCAGTATCTCTCTCTGTGGACTCTGTCATCCTCACCACTAACCTCCCCACTTATTTTTGGATCATAGGCTTTTACTGCAGTTCCCATATATACATGTATTAAAGTCATGGGTACTTTGGTGTCTGGGCTATTCAGATAATTGAAGTCCCCATTGTAAATATTCTATGATGCTTGCACCTCTCAGTAGTTCCCTTGCAGATTTCTTCCCATTAGTAGTCTGCAGACCACAGAAAGCAATGTAGATGTGTGCTTCTTGCATCCAGCCAAATTGATTCTGTCCTTAAACCCTCAGTTCTTAAGATCATCAATCCCCACCTTTTCTTTATTCCCTACCTTTCCTGAATACCCTATAACCAGGAATATTTAATATCCACTTATGCTCTTCCTTCTGTTAGGTCGCAATATCATAATTCCACATGGCAATGTGTGCCTGAAACTCACCAATCTTATTATTATTCTTTGTACATTCAGTTCTGTACCTTGATTCTGGCACCATTTACTATAAGTTATTACAGCATAATACAGTATTATAACTTTAAATATGATCGTAGTCTTTTCTGTTTACTTTCCCCCTCCATCCTCATTTTCCACTTACCCAACATCCCCCCGTTTCCCCTCTTCCTTCTCTGCTTTCTTGCAATGCATGTTGTTAAGAACTGGATGGTCTCTAGTGCTGGGAAGTGAGGAGATTTGGTGGAGAATTGCAAAGGGATGTAAACCAAAACATTGTGGTTCAGAGATACACATTGGGTGGTAGAGGTTTAATCTCCCAGAGTTGGTTACCTTGGTGAAGTCAACACGTAAGTATGAGAGAATAATCAAAAGAAAGAGTATCTTGTCAGTTCAAATGGAAAGGGTGAGGAAATGTCTTGGGAAAAGTTTTGAAAACACATGTTAACATTTCTTTTATATTATCTCTAGGAAGCTGTATTTGATGCTTGTATGCCTCTTTCCACAAATTTAATAAGCTGTGATTAGTTTTGAACGTACAACAGGAGTGGCGAAAGATGCTTGGTATTATTGCTAGGCTATTAATCCAGAAACAGAAAGTGTGGTGCTGGAAAGCACAGCAGGTCAGGCAGCAGAGGAGCGGAGAGTCAATGGTCCTCAGATGCTGCTTGACCTGTTGACCTTTTCCATCGCCACACATTTTGACTTTGATCTCCAACATCTACAGTCCTCACTTTCTCCTATTAACCCAGAAACTCAGCAAATGTTCTAATGTTCTGAGGACTAGAGTTCATATCCTGCCATGACAGATGTTAGAATTTGAATTTAATTTTAAAAATCTGGAAATCTGATTACCATGAAACCATTGTCGATTGTTGGAAAAACCCATTTGCCTCAACTAGTGTCCTTCAGGGAAGGAAATTTGCAATCCTTAGCTGGTCTGGCTTACATGTGACCCCAGACCGACAGTAATGTGATCGACTCTCAACTGCCCTCTGAAATGGCCCAGCAAGCCACATAGATGTAAAAATTGTCACAAAATCTTAACAAAGAAATGCAACTGTAAGGATAACAAGAATCCAGAGAAAGTATATTCCTGTCAGGGTGAAAGGGAAGGCTGGTAGGTATAGAGAATGCTGGATGACTAAAGAAATTGAGGATTTGGTTAAGAAAAAGAAGGAAGCATATGTCAAGTATAGACAGGATAGATCGCGTGAATCCTTAGAAGAGTATAAAGGAAGTAGGAGTATACATAAGAGGGAAATCAGGATGGCCAAAAGAGGACATGAGATAGCGCTGGCGAATAGAATTAAGGAGAATCCAAAGGGTTTTTACAAATATATTAAGGTCAAAAGGGTAACTAGGGAGAGAATAGGGCCCCTCAAAGATTAGCAAGATGGCCTTTGTGTGGAGCCACAGAAAATGGGGAAGATACTAAATGAATATTTTGCATCAGTATTTCCTGAGGAAAAGGATATGGAAGATATAGAGGTGGGATAATAGATGGTGACATCTTGCAAAATGTCCAGATTACAGAGGAGGAAGTGCTGGATGTCTTGAAACGGTTAAAGGTGGATAAATCCCCAGGACCTGATGTGGTGTACCCGAGAACTCTGTGGGAAGCTAGAGAAGTGATTGCTGGGCCTCTTGCTGAGATTTTTGTATCATCAATAGTCACAGGTGAGATGCCAGAAGACTGGAGGTTGGCAAACGTGGTGCCACTTTTTTTTGATTGCGAGCAGCAGCAGAGTGTAAAGGAACCCGGAAGGCTCTAGCTAAGGTGAGACAGTTTGTTTTAAAATTACTTACCGGTAGCGGGCAGCGGTGTTTTTTTTCTCTTCACAGAAAGAGCGGGAGCAGCAGGGGGAAGTGACGAAGACCTGAGGGGCAGCCAGGTAGGTTTTTCCCTATAAAAGCGCGCAGGAAAAGAACCCGAGGCACTACAGAGGTAGTGCCTCCCACCCGCCCTCTTCCTCTAACCTAATAATAAGACCCGTTATGATAAGTAGGTAAGTGCTGCATTTTGCTCGTTCTATTCTTTAGATCCAGTTTTTTTTTTAAAAAAAAAGGTTACTTTTAGAGGGATGGCAGTGAAGGCAGTGCAATGTTCCTCTTGCAACATGTTTGAGGTGAGGGATGCCATGGACATCCCTGCTGATTACACTTGCAGGATGTGCACCCATCTCCAGCTCCTCCAAGACCGTGTTAGGGAACTGGAGCAGGAGTTGGATGAACTTAGGATCATTCGGGAGGCAGAGGGGGTCATAGATCGGAGCTTTAGGGAAGTAGTAACTCCAAAGATTGCAGACAGATGGGTGACAGTGAGGGGGACTGGGAGGAAGCAGCCAGTGCAGGGAGCCCCTGCGGCTGTTCCCCTCAAGAACAAGTATACCGTTTTGGATACTTGTGGGGGGGGGGACTTACCAGGGGTAAGTATGGGGCTCAGGCCTCTGGCACGGAGCCTGTCTCCGTTGCTCAGAAGGGAAGGGTGGAGAAGAGCAGAGCAATGGTAATTGGGGACTCGATAGTTCGAGGCACAGATAGGCGGTTTTGTGGGGGCGAGAGAGACTCACGTTTGGTATGTTGCCTCCCAGGTGCAAGGGTACGTGATGTCTCTGATCGTGTTTTCCGGGTCCTTAAGGGGGAGGGGGAGCAGCCCGAAGTCGTGGTCCACATTGGCACCAATGACATAGGTAGGAGGGCTGAGGATGTTAGGTAGGCTTTCAGGGAGCTAGGTTGGAAGCTCAAAGTTGGAACGAACAGAGTTGTTGTCTCTGGTTTGTTACCCATGCCATGTGATAGAGAGTTGAGGAATAGGGAGAGAGAACAGTTAAATGCGTGGCTACAGGGATGGTGAAGGAGGGAGGGATTCCGGTATTTGGATAACTGGGGTTCTTTCTGGGGAAGGTGGGACCTCTATAAACAGGATGGTCTACACCTGAACCTGAGGGGCACCGGTATCCTTGGCGGTAGGTTTGCTAGTGCTCTTGGGGGGGGGTTTAAACTAACTCTGCAGGGGCATGGGAAACTAGACTGTAGCTTTAGGGTGCAGGACCTGGAGTGTAGGGAGGTTAGGAACATGGCATCAATCTCAAAGGAGGGTGCCTGTAAACAGGAAAGTGGCTTGAAGTGTGTATACTTCAATGCAAGAAGTATACGAAATAAGGTAGGTGAACTTGCAGCGTGGGTTGGTAGCTGGGACTTCGATGTTGTGGCTATTACGGAGACATGGGTAGAACAGGGACAGGATTGGCTGTTGCAGGTCCCAGGGTTTAAATGTTTTAGTAGGGTCAGAGGTGGGGGTAAAAGAGGGGGAGGTGTGGCATTGCTTGTCAAAGATCGTATTACAGCGGTGGAAAGGACGATGGATGAAGACTCGCCATCTGAGGTATTTTGGGCTGAGGTTAGGAATAGGAAAGGTGAGCTCACTCTGTTAGGAGTTTTCTACAGGCCTCCTAATAGTCCTAGAAACGTAGAAGAAAGGATTGCGAGGATGATTCAGGAGAAGAGTGAAAGTAATAGGGTGGTTGTTATAGGGGACTTTAACTTTCCTGATATTGATTGGGAAAGCTATAGCTCTAGTTCATTAGATGGGTCGGTGTTTGTCCAATGTGTGCAGGAGGGTTTCCTGACACAATATGTAGATAGGCCAACAAGAGGTGAGGCCATACTGGATTTGGTTCTGGGTAACGAACCAGGCCAGGTGATAGAATTAGAGGTAGATGAGCACTTTGGGGACAGTGACCACAATTCGTTGACTTTTACTCTAGTGATGGAAAGGGATAAGTGTGCACTGCAGGGCAAAAGTTATAGCTGGGGGCAGGGAAATTATGATGCGGTGAGGCATGACTTAGGATGCGTGGCTTGGAAAAGTAGGCTTCAAGGCAAGGGCGTAATTGATATGTGGAGCTTGTTCAAGGAGCAACTATTGAGTGTCCTTGATAAGTATGTACCTGTCAGGCAGGGAGGAAAGGGTCGTGTGAGGGAGCCGTGGTTTAATAAGTAATTGGAATCCCTTGTTAAATGGAAGAGGGCAGCCTATGTTAAGATGAGGCATGAAGGTTCAATTGGGGCGATTGAGAGTTATAAGGTAGCCAGGAAGGACCTGAAGAGAGAGCGAAGAGCAGCAAGGAGGGGACATGAAAGGTCCTTAGGTTGGTAGGATTAGGGAAAACCCTAAGGTTTTCTATAGGTATGTCAGGAATAAAAGAATGACTAGGGTAGGAATAAATCCAGTCAAGGATAGTAGTGGGAAGTTGCGTGTGGAGGCTGAAGAGATTGGGGAGACACTGAATGAATACTTATCGTCAGTATTCACTCAGGAACAGGACATTGTTGCCGATGTGAATACTTAGTCACAATTAAGTAGAATGAATGGCTTTGAGGTATGTAGGGAAGAGGTATTGGAAATTCTGGAAAGGGTGAAAATAGATAGGTCCCCTGGGCCTGATGGCATTTATCCTAGGATTCTATGGGAAGCAAGGGAAGAGATTGCAGAGCCATTGGCCTTGATTTTTATGTCCTCGTTGTCTACAGGAGTAGTGCCAGAAGACTGGAGGCTAGCAAATGTGGATCCCTTGTTCAAGAAGGGGAGTAGGGATACCACTAGTAACTATTGGCCGGTGAGTCTCACTTCTGTTGTGGGCAAAGTCTTAGAGAGAATTGTAAGGGATAGGATTTATGAACATCTGGAAAGGAATAATGTGATCAAGGATAGTCAACATGATTTTGTGAAGGGCAGGTCGTGCCTCACAAACCTTATTGAATTCTTTGAGGTGACTAAGGAGGTGGACGAGGGGAAAGTGGTAGATGTGGTGTATATGTATTTTAGTAAGGTGTTTGATAAGGTTCCCTATGGTAGGCTACTTCAAAAAATACGGAGGTATGGCATTGAGGGTAAGTTGGAGGTTTGGATTAGGAATTGGCTGGCTGGAAGAAGACAGAGGGTAGTAGTTGATGGTAAAGGTTCATCTTGGAGTGCCGTCACTAGCGGTGTTCCGCAAGGATCTGTTTTGGGACCATTGCTGTTTGTCATTTTTATAAATGACCTGGAGGAGGGGCTAGAAGGTTGGGTGAGCAAGTTTGCGAATGATACGAAAGTCGGAGGAGTTGTTGACAGTGAGGAACGATGTGGCAGGTTACAGCGGGATATAGATAAGCTGCAGAACTGGGCAGAAAGGTGGCAAATGGAGTTCAATGTAGCTAAGTGTGAGGTGATTCACTTTGGTAAGAGTAACAAAAAGATGGAGTACTGGGCTAATGGTCGGATACTTGGTAGTGTGGATGAGCAGAGGGATCTTGGTGTCCACGTACACAGATCTTTGAAAGTTGCCACCCAGGTAAATAGTGCGGTGAAGAAGGCATATGGCGTACTGGCTTTTAATGGTAGAGGAATTGAGTTCCGGAGTCCTGAGATCATGTTGCAGTTGTACAAGACTCTGTGCGGCCGCATCTGGAGTATTGTGTGCAGTTTTGGTCACCATACTATAGGAAGGATATGGAGGCACTGGAACGGATGCAGAGGAGGTTTACCAGGATGTTGCCTGGTATGGTAGGAAGATCGTATGAGGAAAGGCTGAGGCACTTGGGGTTGTTTTCATTGGAGAAAAGAAGGTTTAGGGGTGACTTGATAGAGGTGTACAAGATGATTAGGGGTTTAGATAGGGTTGACCGTGAGAACCTTTTTCCACGTATGGAGTCAGCTATTACGAGGGGGCATAGCTTTAAATTAAGGGGGGATAGGTATAGGACTGATGTTAGGGGTAGGTTCTTTACTCAGCGAGTCGGGAGTTCAGGGAATGCCCTGCCAGTAGCAGTGGTGGACTCTCCCTCTTTATGGGCATTTAAGCAGGCATTGGATAGGCATATGGAGGATAGTGGGCTAGTGTAGGTTAGGTGGGCTTGGATCGGCGCAACATCGAGGGCCAAAGGACCTGTACTGCGCTGTATTCTTCTATGTTCTAAGACAAGCCAGGGAACTATAGACCGGTGAGCCTGACCTCAGTGGTGGGCAAGTTGTTGGAAGGAACCCTGAGGGATAGGATGTACATGAATTTGGAAAGGCAAGGACTGATTAGGGATAGTCAACATGGCTTTGTGCATGAGAAATTATGTCTCACAAACTTGATTGAGTTTTTTGAAGAAGTAACAAAGAAGATTGAAGAGGGCAGAGCAGTAAATGTGATGTATATGGACTTTAGTAAGGCATTCGACAAGGTTCCCCACGGGAGACTGATTAGCAAGGTTAGATCTCATGGAATAAAGTGAGAACTAGCCATTTGGATACAGAACTGGCTCAAAGGTGGAAGACAGAGGGTGGTGGTGGAGGGTTGTTTTTCAAACTGGAGGCCTGACCAGTGGAGAACCACAAGGATCGGTGCTGGGTCCTCTACGTTGTGTCATTTACATAAATGATTTGGATGCAAGCATAAGAGGTACGATTAGTAAGTTTGCAGATGACACCAAAATTAGCGGTGTAGTGGACAGCAAAGCGGGTTACCTCAGATTACAACAGGATCTGGACCAGATGGGCAAATGGGCTGAGAAGTGGCAGATGGAGTTTAATTCAGCTAAAGCCGAGGGGCTGCATTTTGGGAAAGCAAATCTTAACAGGACTTATACACTTAATGGTAAGGTCCTAGGGAGTGTTGCTGAACAAAGAGACCTTGGAGTGCAGGTTCATAGCTCCTTGAAAGTGAAGTCGCAGGTTGATAGGATAGTGAAGGCGGCATTTGGTACGCTTTCCTTTATTGGTCAGAGTATTGAGTACAGGAGTTGGGAGGTCATGTTGCGCTGTACAGGACATTGGTTAGGCCACTGTTGGAATATTGCGTGCAATTCTGGTCTCCTTCCTATCGGAAAGATGTTGTGAAACTTGAAAGGGCTCAGAAAAGATTTACAAGGATGTTGCCAGGATTGGAGGATTTGAGCTATAGGGAGAGGCTGAACAGGCTGGAGCGTCGGAGTCTGAGGGGTGACCTTATCGAGGTTTACAAAATTATGAGGGATATGGATAGGATAAATAAACAAAGTCTTTTCCCTGGGACTAGGGAGTCCAGAAGAAGGCATAGGTTTATGGTGAGAGGGGAAAGATATAAAAGAGGCCTAAGGGGCAACTTTTTCACGCAGAGGGTGGTATGTGTATGGAATGAGCTGCCAGAGGATGTGGTGGAGGCTGGTACAATTGCAGCATTTAAGAGGCATTTGGATGGGTATATGAATAGGAAGGGTTTGGAGGGATATGGGCCGGGTGCTGGCAGGTGGGACTAGATTGGGTTGGGATATCTGGTCGGTGTGGACAGGTTGGACCGAAGGGTCTGGTTCCATGCTGTACATCTCTATGACTCTAAAACAACAACGTTCTAAATGGCTCCTAATCAGGTCACTATGACATGTGTGGGGAGGGGTCAATGCAGCAGAGAACCACCTAACAAAGAGAAAACATCAAAAAGAAAATCTCTATGCATGTACTGGAAATCTCTTTCTACTAGCTGCCTTCCACTTACTTTTCTCCTTTTGAAGAAGGAATAAAACGCTTTCATAAACACCAAAAGGTCAAATTTTCAACCAGAGAAATAAAAAGAGCTTCACAAAATTCTTGTGACAATAGCAAAGACCTGATAAGGAATGTAAATCAAGAAAAGCAACTCATTGAGTCCTGTGGTCCAGACTGGTGTTTTCCTGATCATTGTTTCTCTTGTCCCGCTATTAATATACATGTCATGTCCGTCACTGATTATAGATTTGCGAAGAGGGAAATTTAAGAAAGGATAGAGTGTTAAGTTGCAGAGTCATAACTTAGCATTTCACATTGGCAAATTGCGATTGGTTAATTTGTTTATAACAAAGTTATTTTCTTGTTAAGTCGAGAAATCTGACGGGTGTTTTCTTTTAACCCAAGTTTGTTTCCACTGCACTACCCAAATTAGTCGTGACAACATGCAAATAATGCTCACTGTGTTATGCATCATTTATCTTCTGCCATCTAGAACATTAGAACAGATATTTACTAAATCTAAGTAAAATTTTGAAGAAAGATAAACAATATAAGATTGATAAAACTAATAACAATGTCCTATTGGATAGTGTTCCAACAAGTTTAAGTTCAATAAGAATACTAACTCACCCGGACATCAGTGGCATCACCATGTCTGATGTTCATGACCCAGGTTGAGGGCTCATTATTGCTCTCAAAATAATGGAAGACCTTCAACACTCGTTCCATGGCACCAGGAGATCGTTCCATACTCAAACGGGACTTGGCTCCTGAACCTGCTGTGTGATTCAAGTTCGGGTCAAGGTAACCAGCTGCCATGCTTCTACTGGATGCTATGTGTCGTTCATATTCTATGGAGATAAAAATTAAAAGTTAGAGGCAAAAATCTATAGCAAAGTAGACACATGTTCTGACATGAAGAAAAATCAAACTCATACTAAATGTTGGAACAAAATGTGAAAGTGTACATCAGAGTAAAGGCTGAATACCTATTAGTGTTCCAAAATGTTCATCATCACAAACATCCCATTGCATAAATATTTCACACAAACCTTGTGCCAATTGTGAGTTGTAACAAAATGAACCAAAACCAAAATTACAACTTAGATTTCAGAGCTAAAAGAAATGTAGTTTATCTAATGTAAAAACAAAAATCACTGCAGAAACTCAGGATAGTTCTGAAGAAATGTCACCTCAGAATTTGAAGCAAGAACTGATTTTTCTCTCTCCTCTGATGCTGTCAGACCTACTGAGTTTCCCCAGCAGTTTCTGTTTTTAATTTAGATCTTCACGGCAGCAACTGCATCTTTTACTTTTATTTAAGTTTTTTCCGTGCTTTCTTATATAATCTATCGGTGATTGTCTCACTGGTGGTTGTTTCAACTAATTCAGTTGTGGATTCAAACCCCCAGTGTCAAGCTTTGAACGCATAATTTAAGTGCAGTGTGGTATGGAGAAGTGTTGTTTTTCAAATAAGATGTCAAAGCAAGATTCCATATGCTCACACAGGGGTTCATAAGAAAATTCTTAACATTAGTCAAAGTAAAGCAGCATTCTCTCAACGTGCCAAACAAATTTATTACCTGACGCCACTAAAAACAAATTATCTGGTCATTTAGTACTGCCTTCTGTTGGACTTTGCTATATGCAAGTGGCTCTAATATAGGCAATTACAACAGCCGTGTGAGTTACGAACTATGTGATTAACTACATAGCCTCTCGGTCTCCTGAGGTAGTGAAAAACACAAAATAAAACCATAATTAAATTTTACTTTCTGCTCTTTGTTCTTTACATTATGCCAATTGAGTGCTTCTAGCACTTCGTTTAATTTCAGATCTTCAGCAACTGCAGTTTTGTGCTTTTTTGTTTTCTATATTTCAAATCCTGTGAAGCCAAAGGTTAATCCAAGCTGAACTGAGATGACTAATGCATGGTGCATCACTTGGTTAAGGATCAATCATAGCATTACTAGCCAGTTTTATTCTACAGTTAGCCCACTAACTCCCTCACATCTGCTTTCAGTTAGAATTCTCAATCTTATGACTGTGCCTAGTTGGTGGTCATTAAAAAAGGTATTGCTAATATTAAATGTTTAAAGGCCAAATTATTTATTAAAATCATGAATAAATTATAGCTAAAACAACAATTAAACTTTTCCTGTTAGAATTATTTGAAAGGCAGATTTCATTTTCTAGACATTCAGTTCATTATTAAAAACTGGACTTACACAGCATTCATGACAATCAAGGCCCCCCCCCTCCAAAGACTTTAAAGCTAATAGTATTACTTTTGTGAAGTAGAAACCTCAGTATTCAAACTGTGCACGTTAAGCTCTCATAAACAATAATGTAATCATGACCAGAGAATCTGTTTTATGTTGTTTTGATCTCAGCATAAATATCGACTAGGACACCTGGGATAACTCCCGCTTTTTTTATTACTTGTAAAAAAAGACATACTTTGTTGAAGTTCTTGTCTCGAAATATGAATGGAAATGGAAACATTTATGATGTATGAGAAGAGGCAAATGAGTCCGATTTGTAGAAACATTGCCACTGTCAATGTACCAGTTGAATGATAACTGACAGTTAACTGACAAGCTATGGAAATTTTGATCCAGGCAGGTTGACTCAAATTGGTCAACGCATTACCCTCATAATGAACCAGAGAATCACTGTCACCTGCTTTGCCGTGTAAAAACAGCCATAATGCGTTAACATGTTCTTTCAGTCTGCAAAGAATAGTTCCTGTGTATGTAGATTCTGGTACTTGCAACAGTGCAAGCTCGAATAACAAGCTTAAATTAGTTGTCAGAATAATCATCAGGACACACTGAAATAATCACCAAGAATGGCCTGAACATGGAAGCATATCTCGTGTTGGACATTGTGTTTGAGTTCTGTAAATACGTGTTACTTAGGAATGGTCAGTGCTCCCTCTGGTGCAAACTTGCAGTTATATGTTGTTTGATACAATCCACCAGACCTTGGGTGGTACAGCCAAAGCAGCTAGCATCACATCAACATAATTTCATTTACTGCATTATTCGTTGTGTGGTAGGCCACCTTTTTGGATTGATAGCAACATCCTGCTCACTTTGGACGCCATTCATACAATCATAGACAGAGATGTACAGCATGGAAACAGACTGTTAAGTCCAACTCGTTCATGCTGACCAGATATCCTAAATTAATCTAGTCCCATTTGCCAGTATTTGGTCCATATCACTCTAAACGCTTCCCATTCAGGTACCCATCCACATGCCTTTTAAATTTGTAATCATACCTGCTTCCACCACCTCCTTGAGCAGCTTGTTCCATACACTCACTGACCTCTACAAAAAGTTGCCCTTGGGTCCCTTTTAAATCTTTCCCCTCTCACCTTCAACCTCTGCCCTCTAGTTTTAGACTCACTCCACTTTCCTGGGGAAAGGACCTTGGCTGTTCACCCTATCCATGCCCCTCATGATTTTATAAACCTCTATAAGGTCACCCTTCAGCATCTGATGCTCCAGAGAAAATAGCCTCAGCCTATTTAGTCTCTCCCTGTAGCTCAAATCTCCAACCCTGGCAACATCTTTGTAAATCTTTTCAAGGTTCATAATATCTTTCCTATAGCAGGGACACCAGAATTGAATGCAGTATTCCAAAAGTGACTTCACCAATATCCTGTACAGCAGCAACATGACTTCCCAGCTCCTAAACTCAATACACTCTCCAATAAAGGCAAGGGTACCAAATGCCTTCTTCACCGTCCTGTCTACCTGTGACTTTACACTCAAAGAATTATGAACCTGCAACCCAACGTCTTTGTGTTTGGCCACACTCCCAATAGCACTTCCCACACTCTCTCAGACTTATAGTGTATAAGTCCTGCCCTGATTTGTCTTAACAAAATGCAACATCTCACGTGTATCTAAATTAAAGTCTACCTGCCACTCCTCAGCCCATCGCCCCATCTGATCAAGATCCTGTTTTACTGAGATAACCTTTTTCACTGTCCACTACAGCACCAACTTTGCTGTCATCTGCTAACTTACCAACCATACCTCCTGTACTCACACCCAATTCATTTTTGTAAATGACAAAAGACAGTGGAACCAGCACCAACCCTTACAGCACACTGTTGGTCACAGGCCTCCAGTCCGAAAAGTAACTTTGCACCACCACCCTGTCTCCTAAATTCAAACCAAATTTATATCGAAATGACTAGCTCTCTCTGGATTCCATGTGACCTAAACTTGCTAACTAGTGTTCCATGCGGAACCATGTTGAATGCCTTACTATACATAGTCAGACAGCTGATGATAATGAGGGAATGGAGTATGCATGAGCAATCCATACATCAAACACCTATCACAGGGCTATTACGCAAACTACATCTTAAATATTTAAATAATGTCATATAACATGGGTGAAAGATCAATACTTTATAACAAATATTTGGGATAATGCTTTCCACAACCAGTCATCTCTCTCTAATGAGTTAGCAACCCTGTTGTCTGCCTTACCTGACTTTATCCAATTCTATATATGTTACTGTTTACAAAATAAAAATCTTTGCCTTCATATTGACTTTACTTTGTATATTTATTACTGTACACTAACCTTTCTGTAATGTCATAATTACTTGTGCTGACACAAAAGGTTATTCCTATACAATTTTTTTTTTCCAGGATTATCAAAGAACTAATATTAATCAGGTATTCAAATTGTATTTGTGTAGGATTTAAGATATGAAAACAAGCACAGCAGTTACAGACTCTTAGTTACTACAAAGAGTATCAGACAGCAGAACTTCCAAATAATTAGCAAAAAGCATTGGTCAACAAATGTGCTTTAAGAATACAACCACTACAGTGAATGCAGAGAACTGATTCTACACATTCGTGCATTTCTGTACACATAGCAAAGTCCAGATGGGTTGCAGGAAGCATCTTTCAGAAAATAAGAAAATGAAGAATTCAGCATTGCATTACTCTGGAATCTCAAATCTTTCACCAGACTTTTGGCTATGGTGCTGATATCAGGCCTTAAACACAGCCACATAATTAATCCAAACTCTATTTTTTTCCAACATTACTGCAATTTTCCTCCCTTCAAGTATTCGATTTCTCCTTCAAAAGTTGCAAGTGAATCTGCTTCCACTGCCCTTTCAGACAATAACTTTTAAACCATCATGCAACAATTTCTTTTCTCTCCGATTCACAGAATAGCACAACACCAAAAGTCATTCAGACAATCAAGTCTGTACGAACTCTTACAGAGAGTAATCCAATTAGTTAACACTCTCTCCTTGCTCTTTCTGCAATTTTTATCCTTTTCCAAGTGTATATCCAGCTTGCTCTGAAGGATACCATGGGATCCATCAATCTGTCAGGCAGTGCATTCTAAATTGTGAATGTGAGTTACAAAACTGTTTTTTCCACACGCTGGATTTTTCACTGATTATTTAAATCCTTGCCCTCTGGCTGTTGAAAACAATTGCCTTTTAATTATTCTATCTACACGCCTCAGAATTTTCAACAACATCAATAAATTCAGTTTATCTTCACTTCTATGAGATTAGCCCAAGCTTCTCCAGTCTCTCCCTGAAGCCATTCTAGCAACTGTTTTCTGCCGGTTGTAAAGCATTCACATTCTTCCCAATGCATACTGCCTAAATTGCATTCAAAACCCCAGCTGGAGAAAAAAGTGTTTAATGACAGTTTCAGCTAAATTTCCTGTCACTTTTACAATTTTGCCTCTATCTATAAACAGCAGACACCATTTATTTTAATCAACTGATTTATTCACTTGGTCACTTCTGCCCCTCAAATCTGTTCAAGCACTCACTTAAAAGATGCACCATGTACCGCAAATAATCTTTGCACCATAAAACATAGGCCATTCAATGAGACACTGGTGGATTTGATAATCCTCAATTACAATTTGTTGCCTTTTCCTTATAACCTTCAACTCATTCCCGATTAAAAATCTGTTTATCTCAGCCTGACACAACCTGAACAACCGTCTGTAGTAAATAATTTCACATATGCACTATTCTCTAAAAGAAAAAAATCTTCCTCATCTCTGACTTAAAAGGGCAACCAATTATTCTGAGATTATGCTCCTAATCCACAACTCTGACTGGCCCAACATACTCAACCATGCCTCATGAGACTGTCCCTCTGTACCTGTGATCAACCTAGTTAACCCTCTCTGGACTACTTCCATTTGCCAATATATCTGTCCATTAGACAGTGCACCCAAAACTGTTCATGGTATTCCAACTGTGGTCTAACTAGTTTTAGCAACATTTCCCTATTTTTATATTCCATCTTTTTGAAAAAAGGGATCACTTTCCATTCACCTTCTCTATTACTTACTTTTTGGTTTTTGAGAGTTATGTATGAAGACTTCCAAACCCCTCAGCTCTGTAGCTTTCTACAGTCTTTCTCTATTTAAATAATTTTGACCTACTTTCTTCGCCCTGCCAAAATGCGTAAATGTACATTTTCTAACATTACATGCTATCTGCCAAGTTTTTGCCAACTTGCTTCATCCTTATATATCCCTCTGTAGACTGAAGTGTCATCCTCAACTCTTGCCTCAGAAATTTAGAAAATAGGAGCACATGTACGCCGTTCAGCTCTTCAAGACATTCAAAATGATTATGGCTCATCATCCAACTCAGTACACAATTTCAGCTTTCTCCCCATATACTTTGATCTCGAAGGAATATATTTAACTCCTTAATGAAAAACATTCAATGATTTGGCCTAATTCCCTATCTGCAGCAGAGACCTCCACATGCTTACAAGTTTCTGGGTGAAGAAATTGCTCCCCATCTCAGTCCAAAAGGCCTTAAACTTTGACCCCTAGTTCAGGACTCCCTGATCATCACATTCTTGCTGAGTATTTTCTTTCTAGTCCAATAGAATTTTGTAGGTTTCTTGAAAATCCCACCTCATTCTCTTGGCACTTCCAGCTGAAGATTGTGTCAAATGCTTCAGCCTTATCATTTGCACTGATATGCTGGGCTCTTCCATCATTAAGGATGGTGATAATACAGGAGTTCCACCTTCAGTGAGCTGTTTAATTGTCCACCACCTTTCAATAATGGATGTAGTAGATCTGCAGAACTTAGATCTGATCATTGTGGGATGGCTTAGCTCTATCACTTGCTGCTGTTATTTGGCATGCAAGTAGTCCTAATTGGTAGCTTCACCAAGTTAACATCTCATTTTTAGGTATGTCGGGTACTGCTCCTAGCATCGCTTTCCTGCACTTTTCATTGAACCAAGGTTGATGTGCTAGCTTAATGGAAACAGCAGAGTGGGGGATATGCCGGCCGTGACGTTATAGATTGTGCTGGAGTACAATTCCGCTACTGTTGATGATCCACTGCATCTCATGGATGCCCGAGTTGCGAGATCCATTTGAAGTCTGTTCCATGTAGCATGGTGATAGTGCCACACAACATGACGGAGCATATTCTTAATGTGAATGCGGAATCTCCACAATGACTGTGCAGTGGTTGCTCTTACAAAAACTGTCAGAGAGAGATGCATCTGCAGCTTCTCGTTGGCTCCCTCACCATTTGCCGCTGACGCAGTCTAGCAACTCCATCAATAAAGCTGCTGCTCAGCCACTCTTGGTGGTGGACATTGAAATCTCTAACCCTGAGAATATTCTGCACAATTGCCACCTCCCTCCTTCCTCCAGGTGTTATTCAACATGGAGGAGTACTGAGTCATCAACCAAGGGAGGATGGTACGTGATAATCAGCAGATATCCTTGCCTATGTTTAACCTGAAGCTTGAGACCTCATGGTGTCTGGACTCCCAAGTCAACAACGTCTCGACTGTATACCAGTGTGCCATGACCTCTGCTGGGTCTGTCCTGCTGGTGGGACAGGACATATCCAGGAATAGTGATGGTAATGTCTGGGACACAGTCATACTAAAAAGAATCATACCTTACAGACAACATCAGGTTGTTGCTTAAATAGTCTGTGAGATAGCTCTCCCAACTTTACCAGTAGTCCGCACATTAGTAAGAAGGACTTTGCAGGGCCAACAGATCTGTTTCGACCATTGTCTTTTCCAGTGCTTAGATTAATGCCAAGCAGTCCGTCCAGTTTAATTTCTTTGTTGAGATTTCATAGCCATTTATACAATGGAATACAACATAGAACACAGAAGAGGAGATGACAAGTGAAATGATATTACTGTGGGTCTGGAGTCACATGAGGCCAGACTAGGTGAGGATGGCAAATTTCCTTCCCTGAAGAACATTAGTGAGCCATTAGGGTTTTTCTGTCAATTAACAATGGTTTCATGGTCATCAGTAGATTCTTAATTCCAGATTATTAAAAATATTTGGTTTGAAATTTGAATTCAAGTCCCCAGAACATTGGCTGAGCTGCTGGATGAATAGTCTAGTGACAATACCACTCTATTATCACTGTCCTAGTCATGCGTTCGCTCCGTAGCTACTTTCTTGGATGCATCCCATCAACTCCAGGAGACGTATCAGTCTTTCGCTCCATTAGTTTTCCTAGCATTTTTCTCCAGAGATTGTTATTGTAATTATTTTCTCTCCTCCTTATACCTCCTGAACATTTAGTATGCTCTTAAACGTCTTCTGCTGTGAAGATTTATGCAAAGCATTTATTAATTCATCTTCCATTTCCTGGTTTCTCATTATTATTTCCACAGCCTTATTCTCTAAGAAGTTTATGTTAACTTTGTTTCTTTCTTCATTTGTATACATTTAAAGAAGCTCTTGCTGTCCATCTTAATATTACTTACTAATTTATCCTCAGTTTATTTTTTCTGTGTTGTTATAAATATGTGGGTGTACCTTTAAGAGAGTTAAAAGCAGCAGAACTACTGGACACAAACCAAGTGTTTTCAAGAAGTAACAATGTAACACTAGGTCAAACATCGCTATTAGCTTGTTACCTGAAGACAAAAACAAATTCGAATTCAACCAGTTTAAATTACACCCTGAAAAAATATAGCAATTTCCAATCAAGTTTGAGTAAAGTATCTTGACAATCTTAAAAGCCGACGATACAATCCGATGCTCTGGGGTATAAGACCGGGAGGAAATTAAACAATTGAGAGGAGAACTGCCAATCCTAACATGTACCATACTGCTTGAAATAAACATCTGACTTAAAAGTACCTTTTTGAACAATAACCTGTAAAACAAATTCCTAACAAGGGGAAAAGACGACACAAGAAGATCCGAAGACAAGAAACTACAGTAGCCTGGTTTTGAGATAAGAAGTGTTGTTTTGTAAATCTTAATTGGGAGTTTTATCAGTAGAAGAAAGGTAGAAGATAGATTAGAAAAAGAAATTGTAAATAGTGGTTAGTTACTTACTCTCTGTTATACTTTAAGAAATAAAAGTTGTTATTTTTTATTTTTCTTAGTTCTTGGCCACTCAAACTTTTACAGGATGCATCTCTTCAGTGTTGCTGGTTTTAAATTAAGCAGGCGGGTTTATTCAGTGTCAAAACACTGGTAATTTGTTTTTAGCCATCTTTTGTTGGTTTTTAAAATGTTCCCAATCCTCTGGCACACCACCAGCGCTCACCACATTTTATTTCTTTTTTCCTTTCAATTTGATGCTAACCTTTACTTCCCTGGTGGACCATGGCTGGATTATCCATTTCACAGAAACCTTCCTTCACATTGAGCTAAAATCTTTCTTGTGAGCCATGAACTGTTTTCTTAAACAGTGACCATTTTTAACTATCTTTATGGATAAATTATTTTCTCAGTATGGTCCAGCTTGCACTGCCCTCATTCCTTTGTAATTATTTTCATTCAAGCTCAGCACAGGAGTTTCTAAGCCAAGCTCCCCACACTCAAGCTGAATGCTAAATTCTACCATACTGTGGTCACTGTTTCTAGTGAATCTTTTGCTACGATACCATTTATCAAACCCAAATCATTTCACATTGCCACATCCAAAACAGCCTAATCCTAGAATAGTGTTCTAGAATTTAAACTATGAATCCTTCGCCAAGGCCATCTCTGCCAGTCTGGTTACCCCAATCGACATGAAGGTTGAAGTCACCCATGATTAATACACTGCCTTTTTTGTACATCTTTAATATCTCAATGCCTTCTCAGTCCTACTGGATTGTAATTGCTAGGGAGTCTACAGATTACTCTTCCCAGTGTTTTCTTCCCCTTTTTATTTTTTATTTCCACCAAAATGGATTCTAGATCTTGTAATCCAGGATCAATTCTTACTATCATACTTATTCTATCCCATACTAAACAATGTTAGCCCAGTACCCTTTTATATTGCTTGACCCTTTGAAAGCCACTTACTCCTGAATATTTAGTCCCCTGATTTGATTTCCTTGTAATCATGTTTCTACAATGGCTATAACATCATTTTTGTTCAAATAGTTTGTTTCAAACCTTATGTGCATTCAAATAAAACATTTGCCCACCTTGATCCTATTTGTTGCTGTTTTGCTATTTCCACCACACAGACTACAGCTACTCAAGACGACAGATCACTACCACCTCCTCAAGGTATGTGAGGAATGGTCAAGAATGCCCACAACCATGAAACTAAATAATTTACATCATTTTTATCATCTTTTGAATTACTTCCTACCATTTTGTGTTAAAATTTCATCTTGAATCCTCCTTTCACTTGTTTAAGTCTTCCTAGTGACATACTATACTTACAGATTTTGTGTCAACTACAAATTCATCTTTGAAATTATGCTCTACTTACCCAAGGAGGAGAAAGTAAGGGCTGCAGATCAGAGTCGAGAGTGTGGTGCTGGAAAAGCACAGCAGGTCAGGCACCATCCAAGGAGTAGGAGAATCAATGTTTCGGGCATAAGCCCTTCATCAGGAATGATTCCTGATGAAGGGCTTATGCCCAAAACGTTGATTCTCCTGCTCCTTGGATGGTGCCTGACCTGCTGTGCTTTTCCAACACCATACTCTCGACTCTACATACCAAATTCCAGGTATATAACAAAAGGAGTCACATCCCTGACTATTGGAGATCACTGTAAATTTCTCTCATACTGATACTTTCGAGAGAGAGAGAGAGAGAGAGAGAGAGAGAGAGAGAGAGAGAGAGAAAGAGAGAAAGAGAGAGAAAGAGAGAGAGAGAGAGAGAGAGAGAGAGAGAGAAAATGGCAACAGACCCTTCGGGCCAACCTGTCCATGCCGGCCAGATATCCCAACCCAATCTAGTCCCTCCAAACCCTTCCTATTCATATACCCATCTAAATGCCTTTTAAATGTTGCAATTGTACCAGCCTTCACCACTTCCTTTGGCAGCTCATTCCATACACATACCGCCCTCAGCATGAAAATGTTGGCCCTTAGGTACCTTTTATATCTTTCCCCTCTCACCCTAAACCTATGCCCTCTGGTTCTGGACACTCTCACCCCAGGGAAAAGACTTTGTCTATTTATCCTATCCATGCCCCTCATAATTTTGTAAACCTCTATAAAGGTCACAACTCCTGTACTCAATACTCTGACCAATAAAAGAAAGCATACAAATGCCTTCTTCACTATCCTATCTACCTGCGACTCCACATGCAAGGAGCAATGAACTTGCACTCCAAGGTCTTTTTGTTCAGCAACACACCCTAGCACCTTACTATTAAGTGTATAAGTCCTTCTAAGATTTGCTTTCCCAAAATGCAGCACCTCGAATTTATCTGAATTAAACTCCATCTGCCACTTCTCAGCCCATTGGCCCATCTGATCAAGATCCTGTTGTAATCCAAGGTAACCTTCTTTGCTGTCCACTACACCTTCAATTTTGGTGTCATCTGCAAGCTTACTAACTTGACCTTTTATCCTTGCATCCAAATTATTTATATAAATGACAAAAAGTAGAGGACCCAGCACTGATCCTTGTGGTACTCCACTGGTCACAGGCCTCCAGTCTGAAAAAGAGGAAACTGTTCTCTCAAAAAGTTGTTAATCTTTGAATTTTTTTTTCCTCAGAATGGTAAACTATGGGACATCAATTATATTCAAGGTTGAATTAGAAATATTTTTTAATCTATAAAGTGTAATGGGAGGAAGAGCAGACTGGAAAGTGGAGTTGAAGCCACTCATGATCTGATTGAATAGCAAAGCAGGACCCAGGATCCAAACAGCATATTCCTGCTCCCATTTCTTAAGCTCTTTCATCCTTATATTCATCAATCACTACTCTTTGCTTTCTATGCTTAGCCTAATTTTCTTACCAAACTGCACTATCCCTTTAATCCATTTTTTTCAGCCTTGCTAACAAGTCTATGATTTTATATTTTAATGAAACACTTTGGAAAGTCTACATACACAAAATCAACCTGATAGGTTTCCTCAACTTTCTTCATTACTTCAAAGAATGCAATCAAGTTAGCAAAATGCAACTTACCTTACTCAGCGGTTTGCTAAATTGGCTGGTTGATTGGTTTGTGATATAGAGTGACAGCAACAGCACAGGTTCAATTTCTGTGTAGTTGAGGTCACCATGAAGGACCCTCCTTCTTAACCTGAGACATGATGACCCCCAGGTTAAATCATCACTAGTAATCCATCTTTCATGAGAAAGCAGCCCTATACCCCTCAGGAACGACAGAAACTTGATCTTAATCATCACAAAATCATTAATTAATCCATGTTTTTACAAAAGACAGTTAATTTGGGGCTAGATTATTTCCAAAACAACAATCCAGTTAAGCCACTCATACAAACCCCAAGATTGCTCCTTCTAATCAGTCTATCATTAAAGAAAAACATTACTTCAAACCCAAAGTTATTCATCTATACCAAATGAATGCCAGCGTCTCGCCTCCCCTGAACCCATAAAATGATTTGAATACCTTAGATTATAAAATCTCTAAGTTGACGCACTACAAATTCTTTACTTGATGAGTTTAATCATTCAATAATCTCTAGACAGAATACTAGCCTTTGCTTTGCAGGGGTAATTAATCTTTAAATATTAAAGTTGTCAAAAATCATCACCTTCTACCCACTAAATAACTGAGGCATTACCATGGAGAAAAGAATGGGGGACAATATTTTCCCCGAGCTTAAAGTCTTGAACATGCATTCATTTGCAAGTTCCCTGCTGGAAACAACATGCATTGATACGCAAAGGTAAATGAGCCATGTTATGAGCTTGACTAATTATTTAAAATAGTTAGCACACTCAGAAGTGTTCAGCGACTTTGGAATCAAATAAAGATATCAAATGGACTATTTCCCTGGCATCACACCAGCACTAATATGCAGGATTCATGCCAGTAGTATTTTCCCTTAACAGGATGCTGCCCTCAGTTTAAAAATTACTTTCTGCCTGTTACAAAATTGAACCTCACTATATGAATTTCGGTGCCAGCATGATGTCAGGTACAGTGGCTGTATGTCCCAAAAATTGGTTATCAAATCCAACAGCATGTTCCTTTGACTGTTCATTGTAGGCAGACTACAGACTCTACTCAAGCAGCCGTGCTTGCAAAACAAAAAATGTTGAGTATAATTCTGTAATTTTTATGTTTGTTTGATTGCTATTTTTTAATCAATATTAAAATTAATCCTCTGGCAGTCTTTCAGTCAATACTCTCTATTATCTACAGAGAGGGGGTACCCTGGAAGATATGGAAAGATTTTTATGGAGTCTGGAATCAAGAATTGGGAACAGAAATCTTGTTGGAAGTATGGGAGGATATCTGGGAGAACGTGAAAAAAATTTCAATTTGCAATAAAGCGCAGGCTATGCAACTAAAGATTCTCCATAGGGCCCATTCAACCCCAGAACGACTAGCAACATTTAAGAAAGGAGTATCCCCAAGGTGTTCTAAATGCAAACAGACACCGGTACTTTCACACACTGCTTATGGTCATGCCAATAGATCTGTAGATCCTGGGGTGTCATAGCTAATGTGTTGGAGAGGATCTTGGGAATGGAAGTTAAGGCCGATCTGGTATCCATCCTTCTGGGACAGCCAAATCTGCCTTCGCTAGATGAGCACGGGAAGAAGCTATTCAACATTGTCATGTATTGTGCAAGGAAGAACTTTCTAATGATCTGGATCTCGGAAAACTCCCCGGGTCTTATGGGATGGCGTAAGTTAGTGATGCAGCCCGTCTCCTTGGACTTTCATCCAAATATGGTGCACCAGAAAACGGAACTATTTTATAAGACGTGGCGGCCCTTCTTGAACCACATAGACATGGACTTAGGGCCTGTGTGTAGTCATGAAGGCCAGATTTGGCTGCCCGGGGGTCCAGAAGGAGGAAGCCTGAATAAATAAATAAATATGGGTATATTAGCTGATGCTCCCGTTTGTGGGAGCCTCTGAGGGACAGCAAGTATGTAAGTTAAATTACATTGTTAGTTTAGTTCAATTCATGTTAATTTAATTTAATTTAATTTATGTTTAATTATTTATTGAATTGCAATCTGGGAAGATTGTTCTGTATCTCTGTGATAGTTTTGGTTTGTTCTGTAGAGTAGTCGACAGTTTATTCTTATTGTTGTTGTACCATAAGATTGCTGTATTATCTTTTGTACTTTGATAATTTAGTTAAAAAAAAAGCTTTCAATAAAAAAATTAATCCTCTAGCACATTACACATACCAATAATTGTCACTAACAGCAACTGCAGCAAGGGTGACTGTGCATTGGTACTTCACACACTGCATCATAATAAACCAATGAAAATACATGCTTTCCTCAGTTAATGATGCATATAATTACATATTAGACAGATATAGAGCACCCAGAACAGACCAACTCATTTATATGTGGCCTTATTCCCCTCTTCAGTCTAGTTTCTCAACCTTACCAGTCCTTTCTCAGTCATGACTTCGCAAGGGTGGCAAGGTGGCTGAGTGGTTAGCACTGCTGCCTCACAGCACCATGGACCCAGGTTTAATTCCATCCTCAGGCAATTATCTCTTGTGGGATTTCCACATTCTCCCAGCGTCTGCGTGGGTTTCCTCTGGATGCTCAGGTTTCCTCTCACAATCCAAAGATGTGCAGGTTAGGTCAATTGTCCATGCTAAATTGTCCATAGTATCAAGGATGCGTAAATTAGATGGATTAGCCACTGGAAACTCAGGGGTAGGATAAGGCAATGAGACTGGGTGGGATGCGCTTGGAGGGTCAATGTGTACTTGTTGGGCTGAGTAGCCTGTTGCCACACTGTAGGGACTGTATGACATAAAAACATGTTCATGCTATTATTATAACACTTGAAAGAAAACATAACTTCTGAGCTATAAAGTCCAGTTTCCAGTCCCACCTGTGCTGGAAATGTGTCAGAACACATATAAACAGGTTAATACAAAATGCTTACAACTAGCATGGACTGTAACAGAACCAAAAAAAAAATTTTACGTTTCAAATTTCAAGAATAAATCTCTCAGACCCAGCTCAGAAAAAAACTATTTGGCCTATAGAGTCAGTGCCAACCTATCATCACTACTCCCAACATCCAGCATTTGGCCCATAGCCTTGAATGTAATGATATTTCATGCAATCAGCCAAGTACTCTTCAAAAGGTTTAAAGATTTCCAGCCTCTACTGAGGCATTTCCCAGACATTCCCACCACCTGCTGGGTGAAAAAACATTTCTCAAATTCCATCTAAACCTACCTTTAGCCTTATAAAGTATGCCCACTGGTTATTGACCTTTCAATAAGGGAACAACAGATTCCTAACCATCATGTCCATGCACCTCATAATCTTATACACCTCTAACAGATCCCCATTCAGTCTTCTCTGAGCCAAGGAAAACAACTCAAAACACATCCAGCCTCTCTTCATTTTTAAACTGTTCCATCCCAGGTAATATCTTTTTGTACCTCCTCTGTACCGCATCCAGTGCAATCACAGCCTTCCTAAGCTGTGGTGACAAGAACAGCACACAGTACTCAATCTGTGGCCTAAGCAATGTTTTACAGCTCCAACATAACCTTTCTACTGTTATAATCCATGACTACAATGCCTTCTTAATTACCTTATTAATTTGTCCTGTCATTTTCAGAAATCTGTGGACAAAAACCCTGAAATCCCTCCATTCCTCGGATCTTCCTGGTGTCCTGCCATTTATTAAATGCTCCTGAGTTTTGGGTTAGTCAGGTCAATTGGTTGGACGGTTAGTTTGTGACGCAGAGTGATGCCAAAAACATGAGTTCCCAAATTGCTGAAATTACTATGGAGGTCCCAACTTCTCAAAAACACTACTCACCTGAGGTATGGTGATCCTCAGATCAAACTGAACACCATTCACCTCTCTCTCTTGCGTGAGAGAGCAGCCCTATGACCTCCTGGTACCATGACAATTTTACTTTTACACCACGGAGTTTAGAACAGCACAAACATCATACTGACAGTTAATAAAATATTCCTTTATCAAACTGTTAATATTTTGACATCTATCCTTAATAGATGAGCAAGTTAGATACGTTGTGATTTGCTTGGAATTATCATGCAACAGCATCAAAACCTTTACATCCAAAGGTAATTATATGTATATTAGAAGGACTATAGGAGCAGACAATACCAAGCAGCTGTTCAGCTCTCCTTATAAAATACCACAACACTATCTGAATAAAACAACTCATTGCTTTGTGTTTTCCAGTGAAGAATAGTGAACATCACTGCCACATTTGAGATTTTAGGAGGTGTTTGAAAGAGACGAAAACACCAGCTGTAAATTTCCAAATCTTCATATGTTGAAAGCATTCTGAGCAAAGAGAAGTATAGTATGCAAGCTCCTTCACTGCTGAACACAAAGTAATGGACTAAGCTAGGAGTCTTGATCCTTAATTCAGATTCAATCGGTTAGGCCTTTAGTGGAAGAAACTAAAGGAACAAAAATATGCTTCCATGTGTTCCAGGAAAAGTAATGCCATAAGCCTGGCAGCAGCTGATTCATCTGAAAAACTTCACAACATTTGCACCACCCCTTCCCCCATCCTGTGGGGTGTGGTAGCTAAAAATATATTTTAAAAAGAACCGGTACAAAACATTGTCAGAATGACAATTTTACTTCGCTCAAGTTACAGCTGAATAACTATAAAATTCTACATATACCTTTGAACATATACCTTAACTAGCCAATTCCTTTTCTTAAATTGACCGATACAATAATGAAAATCTTGTTAATTGCTACCTTCTGCCACAAGATGTTGTGCTTCTATATCATTTCTTGTTTGAGAACCCCAGCAAATACATGGTATGTAGGATTCAACTGGGGAAGTAGGATTCTTCTCCACAACAAACATAGATAAAATTTAGAATAATTCACTTTTTACAATAAATAAAAACGCCACTCAGCTTCTTTCTTTTCGAGTTACATTCTCACAGTCAAGCTACTCATAAACCAGCCTAACATGAATCATTGTAACCTGGAGCTTTTTAAACAACGTCATAAGTAGTGTACTTCCTAGTTGTAACACCGTCTGCATGTTTCACCATGATTTTACAAAGTGGCAGCATTGCACATCCCACAGAGACCGCCTCCAGACTGTGAAGGCATACTATTGAACTAGTATTAGATTGCACAGTGACTATTTGAAAATCTGATTGGCTCAATTTGCAATAAAACAAATAGACATACAGGAACTCTTGCCAAATACTATTCAATGAGGTGGGGCATCACAGATTAGAATGCGAAAGTATCAACTTTCTTAAGACTCTCAAAGCATAGAGGGTAACTTGTTTTAGTATGGGATAGTTCTCAAATAAAAAAAGGACTTCTCATCAGTACCTCAGCTTTTACACTGAAAAGGACCAAAAAGATTTGCAAACAGTTCTCGAATGGAATGGAATCAATGGCATTTAATTGCCGACTCCTTTAAATATTTACTTAATTAATCCTTGTACATTTTCACATTATTTAACCATGTAGTGTCTCTGAAACAGTTTACATCACATCAGTTTATTTAAGTTTGAAATTACATGCACTAGCACTTAATTTACCTAATTTTGTGAAAAAAAACAAGATAGAAATTTAAAACAAAAAAGCAAATTAGAAATGCTGGAATTTTTATATTTGTCTGGATTAATTGTGCTACTCACAAATTTATACTTTTACAATTGTTTTTCTGCTTTTATTCACAGGATCACTTCTGTAACCTTCATTTCCATGTGTTACCTGCTGAACTTATGGTCGGAGCACTGTTTCCCTTCTGGCAAAGGTTCAGTTTGGAAAATACATTTCAGTAGACAGTGAAACTAAATCATGTGGTGTCAAATATGTACACAATTTAAAAAAAGGCAATAGGTAACTGCATGCAAAATCAGAAACAGCTGGTCGGTGTGACTAACATCTGAGGTACAATATGTAATCACGGCAAAATATCTTGTGCTGAGAACTTGTTTGACTATAGCTTGAAAGGTTCAAATTCCAATTGACACAATCAACTCATTTTGAACTTTCTTGCTCAGATAAAGGTCCATGATGATGTTTGGATCAATACAGAGCTTAAAATAAACAGTTTTTGATCTGTTTTTTTTCCTAAACAGATACTCATTAAAATTTTACTTTAAAAAGGAAAACATATTTACCAGTGAAGGAGAATTCAAGCAAGTATTATATATTATAGAGTAACTAATAAATAATGGAGAGCTTACAGTAATTTCCAGCTTAGCAAAGATGCAGGACTTGTGGAGGAAAGAATCATAAGATTTGTAATATATAGTCATATGTTTAGAAACAAAATAATACAGTGGCTCAGTGGTTACAATGCTGCCTCACAGCACTAGGGACCCGGGTTCGATTCCAGCCTTGTGTGACTGACTGTATGCAGTTTGCACGTTCTCCCCGTGCCTGCGGGGGTTTCTGCGGGTGCTCTGGTTTCCTCCCACAGTCCAAAGATATGCAGGTTAGGTGGACTGGCTATGATAAACTACTCCATTGTGTCCAGGGATGTGTAGGCTAGCCGGGATAGCCATGCTAAATATGGGGTTATGGAGAGAGGGGTGGAATGCCTTCGGAGGTTTGGTGCAGACCCTGGTGTAGGAGCTCTATGAAATATAAAATAAAAATATAAACTGTTGGAAAAGCACACCAATATCCAGAAAGGGAGAATAAAAGTATTTAAAATTTAGCTTCATGCTTTTGTTGTGGACCAGACAAGACCAAATCACCTCAAATATATTAAGCAGATTGCCTTTAAAGTGAGGGTCTAGGCTATTACAAAGTACTGTGTTCCAGATGTAATTCAATTTGTCAAACTACTTGGCTTAAAGCAAAACATGCTTTATCCAGATACCCAGTTAAAATATAAACAAAAGGAAGAAGAATTGGTATAACTTCAACTCTTTGAAAACCTAACGGAATAATAGATTATTTAACTATTAAACAGTAACTGTTCCTGAACCATTGGCAGAGGCCATTCGTGGGGATCTCAATATATCAGCTCCAGAAGTGGGGTCAAAATTACATAAGATCTCGCTGTATGCAGATAATGTTCAAATTTTCTTGACAAATCCAGTAGTCTCAGTGCCTTGCCTGATATAATGCATTCACGCGTTTGCACTTTTTCAGGGTATAAGATTAATTTTGCTAAATCAGAGGCTATGCCTATGGGTGGTCTTACGAAAGAGTTGGCTCTTGAGAGTGACTATAGATTCCCATTTAGGTGGTCACAGGGGGGTTGTGTGTATTTGCGCATATTCATTACTCCAGTTCTGGATTGGCTGTTCAAAGCCAATTTTACTCAATTATTTGAAAAAATTAAACAAGATCTCCAAAGATGGGAGGCACTTCCAGTCTCATGGTTGGGTCAGATAGTGCTTATTAAGATGAATATTCTCCCTCGTTTGCTATACCCTATATGGATGCTCCCCCTGATTTTCAATAAATAAACACTCAGGAGACTGAACAGTTGGTTCAGCTCCTTTATCTGGCACCGTAAACAGCCCCGCATTAAATTAGCCAAACTGCAGTTGCCTCACAGATGGGGGAGGGGGGAAGTAGATCTTCTGGACATTAAAAATTACTAATTAAGCTCGCTTTTGACCCACGTAAGTGATTGGGTTTGTGGGGACCCTTTTTCAATATGGCTAGATATCGAAGCCTCCCAGGCAAGGTGCCCCCTTACCAGTTTGCTGTTTTAGGACAAGATGAGGACAGTTAGGGAATATTGCCATAACCCAATAGTCATCAATACTGTTAAAGCATGGAGGGCAATTCGACAGAGGGAAGGTAATATTGGTAAAACATCTTTGTTTACACCTTTAGTGGGTATGCCGAGTTTTCAACCAGGTTTGATAGATTCAGGATTTAAACGTTGGGCAGCTAGGGGTATACCTTGCATGAGTGATTTATTTGAGGGAGATGTAATGATGTCCTTCTATCAGTTAGTACGGAAGTACGAGTTACCTCATAGAGACCTCTTTCATTTTTTTCAAGTTAGGGATTTTATTCAAAAAAGGACCACACTTTTGACTGATCCCTACAAATCTGACATAGAAAGAGGGGTACTAAGGGCTAAGAGTACACTCTCTGTCAGTACTCTATATCACCAATTGGGGTTGCCAACTCAGATGAGTCTGATCGACTCTGCAAGATGTGGGAAAGAGAGCTGGGTGTTGAAGTTTCTTCAGAGGCATGGGAGGATATTTGGGAGAATGCAAGGAAGATATCAACGAGGGAGAATATTCATCTTAATAAGCACTATCTGACCCAACCATGAGACTGGAAGTGCCTCCCATCTTTGGAGATCTTGTTTAATAGGACCCATGCTTTACAGTTGAAGATTCTCCACAGGGTCCACTTAGCCCCAGACAGTTTGTCAAAATTTAAACCAGGGGTATCTTCAGCATGCCCCAAGTGCAAGGTCTGTACGGGTACTCTTACCCATTGTCTTTGGTCTTGTGACAGGCTTCAAACATATTGGAGTGCTGTGATGGGTGCAATGGAGAGGATTTTAGGGGTGGAGAAGGACCCTATTTCGCTCCTTTTGGGCCTACCCATTGTATTTCCTACAGACTCGCATAAGGGAAAACTTTTCAATATTCTTACATTCTGTGCAAGGAATATCTTGCTAGGTTGGATATCAGAAAACCCCCCCCAGGCCTGTCGGGTTGGCGGAAGATTGTTATGGAGCATATTCCCCAGCATTTTCTCACAAATATGGTACACCACAAAACTGAGAATTTTTAAAAGGCATGGCAACCCTTTTTGAAATACCTGGACACAGATTTATCTGCCACACTAACAAGGGCTTTTATATAGCCGTAATGATTGTGTTTCATGAGTCCAAGATCCAGGGAGGAGGAACTGTGAATGTATGAGTGTTTTGTTTGGCTGGGCTGAGTTATTACTATTTATTTGTTTGTTGTTAGGTATTTATTTAGTTAGTTAAATGGCTAGTTTAGGTTTTTTTTTTTAATTTTATACTTCTCTATATATGTTTATACATTCGTATAGGAGGCTGGTTTGGGGAATGTTTTTTATTAGTTGGGTTTAGTTTTGTACTATTTTTGTACTGTTTTGAATTGCATTGTTTTGTATTTGTTGTAATATTTAAAAATCTATTTTTTCTTAATAAAAATATATTATAAAAAAAACAGTAACTGCTCCAATATAGTAACATCCCATAAACACATCCTTGGCAAAGGCAAAGTCAGTACAACAGGTTGTCTCGCATGTAATTCTGGCAGCAGAAAGAGAACCCATGCTTTTAACACAACAGAGAGAGATGTAGCAGTTTCCACAGCCAATTTCAAAATTCGACCGAATACTGAAAGCTAGACTAAAACCCTGAGTCCACTCAGTCATGCTGTTTCTACTCCAACTTTTTTTAAAAACCCAAGGCTTGGAGGAGACAGCTTAACACCAATGGTTTAATACCTCTCTTCAAAAACAAATCAGGACAAAATACACCTCTTAAAGCCATAGTATAATCATACATTGTGCACTAAATGTTAAGCTTCAGAGACCAAGAGAAAACCAAGAGAAAAATCAATCAACAAATAAAATTAAAACTCACCATTTCTTACCACAATTGCTGCTTCAACATAACGCATCCACTGATTTATACTGCAAAATGAGAAATGCTTGCAATCACTTTTGCCTGGGACGCAGCAAATGCAGCAGCCTGTATGATATCAACTGAGTCAGAGATCCATTAAATCTGCAATCCTAGCTCGCACTGATATCCCAAAAGTGTGAACAATACTATGCCAACATCACTGCTATTAGATTATTTTTTTTGATTTAGATTACA
Organism: Chiloscyllium plagiosum; assembly: GCF_037043375.1. Taxonomy (NCBI): domain Eukaryota; kingdom Metazoa; phylum Chordata; class Chondrichthyes; order Orectolobiformes; family Hemiscylliidae; genus Chiloscyllium; species Chiloscyllium plagiosum. The sequence continues at coordinate 128,303,091 of NW_028270142.1, read as the reverse complement.
TTACAGTGTGGAAACAGGCCCTTCGGCCCAACAAGTCCACACCGACCCGCCGAAGCGCAACCCACCCATACCCCTACATTTACCCCTTACCTGACACTACGGGCAATTTAGTATGGCCAATTTAGCTGACCTGCACAACTTGGGACTGTGGGAGGAAACCAGAGCACCCGGAGGAAACCCACGCAGACAAAGGGAGAACGTGCAAACTCCACACAGTCAGTCGCCTGAGGTGGGAATTGAACCCGGGTCTCTGGCGCTGTGAGGCAGCAGTGCTAACCACTGTGCCACCGTGCCGCCCACATGCTACGCTGCATGGAGTCAATGAATCCAGTCATCTGGATTTCAGTACTGAATTCTATTCAATAAATTGCTGTGTTACATATTAGCTTAATCAGATGTAGAAGCCTAATGTGGATGCGTTCTGAGCCCTGACTCAACATCTTCCATGTTTATGGTATGCATCTGTTCTACATGCAGTATTTTTAAACATGACAGCCTGCTTTCACAGTCACAAACAAAAAGTTAGTACTTGCTAGTGACTTTAAAGAAGCTGCCCACTATTACAATCTCCAGAAAGATGGAAAACTTTCAAATAAAAACCTGAATTTCCAGCTAGGATCTGAAGCAATGACAGACCAAGATTTCACATTTTAAAGTTTTGCTGTAATAAATATATTTTAAAAACAAATACAGGACGTCTAAACACTATTGCCTGTTTGTAGACAACCTATACTTTAAACTACAGGAAAAGGATTCCTCATTTAACTTTTAACAGAACAGAAAATATACTGCTATGGTTATATATTTCATTGCCACATATACACTTCATTCCTAGGTATCAGGCTAAAATTCTCATCTCCCAAAGGCTTGCTTCTTTTTCACTTTCTTAGCTGGGTACTTATAATTGCAGTACTGAACTTCACTGTAAAAATTATGATGCAGCTTTACTCTTCTTGCTCAAGCAGGGTGAAGCTTCCAATATCCTATAACTCCTTACAAATTCAGTGTCCAATCAGAATGATGCTTCTCACCCATATTCTACATGAATAATAGAGTCAACATTTTCTCTGCTTCGTGCAGTCTTTTGCACTCCACCTCTCAAGGTGGCTGCACACCATACAAATCAAAACTGCTGTTGCCTTTGATATTCAGATGGATTTTAGATGGATGCCTACCATTTGATCTTAAAAATGGCTTCCACTATCCTCTTCCCCATGGCAACAGCTTTGTAACAACCGGTACCCAGTTATCATTGGCCTAACTCCCTTGTACTCAATCAGATTCCAGAACAGGTCACATTACTCCATTTATTTTCCTTAAATTAAAGCTACAGTTCCAAAATATAATGTAATTGTAACACCACAAAGATCCCACAATTTAAGCTCATCTTTCCAAACTTTAGTTTAACGTCAGTGACAAGTCAAAAGGCTACTTCATGCATCCAACTAACTGCAACTATGATGTCAAGCATAAGCCCTGTTACAGTAACAACACAATAGAATAGAGTCTAAAGGAAAAAATAACGGGAGCATGTTCAAAGGTATTCCAATCATATTGGAACATGATAATCTACATTTAGAATGAAAAAATCTGATGGGTGAAAGGTAGCACGGATGAGGAGTTCATAGAATACTTCAAGATAGTTTCTTAGAAGAGCATACTCTGGAGCCAACTGTTTATTGCAAGAGAGATGAATACAAAAGCAGTGAGGTTATATTTTGATTTTACGGACCTTTGATCATGGGGAGAATGATAACCCTCAAGGTTGAACCCACTGATAATACTGAAAATGTAAAGGCTAAAATTCAGGACAAGGAAGATATTCTCCTGATCAGTAATGGGACTGATTATTACTGGAAAACAATTAAGAGGTTGCCATACACTCTTCGGCGACAACATGCAAAAGGAATCAACTTTGCACTTCGTTTTGAGACTGTGTGGTGGTGCCAAGAAGAGAAAGACAATGTCCTACACCACACCAAAGAAGAACCAGCATAAGAGAAAGTAAAGCTTGCTGTCCTTAAAAATAGAGATGTCGACGATGATGGGAAAATTCCTCGTCCATGCGTGAATGCCCTTCTGAAGAGCGTGCTGCTAGTGTCTTCATGGTCAGTCACTTCAATTGACAATACTGCTGGAAGTGCTGTCTGACAAGAATGCTGCAAAGAATGAAGACGCATAACTATACAGGTATAATAAACTACAATGAAAAATGCTTGTTAATTCTTTGAATTCAGTATTTTACAACTTCAGTAAAAGCAGATCTTTTGAGTGATAGTACAAAGTAATTCAGGTAACAGCAGGCCCATATATTATCAAACTTGTAAAAAAAACACACAAAGAAAAAAAGTTTAAACGTTTACAAATAAGAGGTCACCCATTTAAGACAGATGGAAAGTTTTTCTTTATCATCTGAGGGCATGAGACTTTCAAGTTTTCTTTTCCCCAAAAGGCATTGGAAAAAGGGTTTTTGATAATTCTCAAGATGGAGATAGATAGGTTCTTGATAAACGATGGGGTTAAAGGCTATCAGGATGGTAAGAATGTGGAGAATTCAGATCAGCCATGATATTACTGATTAGAGAAGCAGGCTCAAGGTTCACACGATATCTCACGCATCATTTAAACAGTGAGTTAAAGTAGTCCCAATGCAGATCACACAGGTCATTATGAACCATTTCCAACCTTAATTCAAAATTGCTCCTTATGTTTTTCCTACAATACAGTTTTAGTTTTGCTACTTACTCCCAGAGTTTCACCTTTTCTAGTAACGTGGTCTCAGCTCTAATTTCTTGTCTGCTCCTCATAACCCTTAATTCTTTTCTTAATCAAAAGTGTATCAAACTCAGCCCTGAGTAAATTTAAAGACGCAACCTCCACTCACTTCTACAGAAGAAGATTTAAAACCGCAGTCCCCTGCAGTATCTTGTATTTCAATGAGTTCAAAACGAATTGCTTCTAATTATTTTCTCATGATTTATTAATTTCATCCTCAAGACAACTCCACACTTGTCCAACACAGACGATAAATTAATTCAAAGATAGTAAATTAGGAGAAAATAAGCAATACTGAAAGCAAAGCTGGAAAGCATATAAGGTGCACTCGTTATCGGAGTTATGCAGCACAAATCAGATGATGAGTCATAACTGGGATGGAAAAGCTGAAAGCATCTCCCTCTGCATGTAGAAACTATACAACACTGTGAATGGTAATAATATCTTTGTCTGACTAGAATGTAGACCCGCTCCAGCTACTTGAGCACTTCATCAAGGATGAGGGTACAGCATGAGATATTGCATCAAGGACCTGTTTACCCTCTGATTCAATTTCTCATTTCAGCTGCTCCCTCAACTTGATTTTGACCATAAACAACACCAATGTCATGCTCAAAATGGAATTGCTTGTAAGCCACCAACTAGCCTATTGCCACTATCATCATGGCAATCTTACTACAACGTGCTGAAACCTTTTTAACATCTAGATGCGTAACCTTGAGTAGTTATTGATTCACTTTCATTGCCAGATTTAAGTTTCAGCTCTCAATCTCAACGAATCTTTTCCTACATTACACTGTTTATTTAATTAATATACAAATCCCTAAACCCTGAACTGAAAGTTCCTCTCCACGTCACACCTATCCTAACTTTGAAATACATACATTGCATTTTCTTCACTGTTACTAGATCAATTTCCTGGAATTCCCTTCCCAGCTACAATGTGCAAGTATGTATTTCACCATGTGGACTTCAGTAATTCAAGAAAGAGATTCATCATTACCTTCTCAAGGACAACTCCCAGGTATAAGTGAAACATATGGTTTCACTGACTCCACAAACCTTTAGAACATTCAGGCATTTCACTATCTGGCCCAATATTGATTATAAGGTCTCCAGAAACCACCATCCAGAAGTCTAAAAATCTTTACCTAAACCCCTCAGTTTCACATTTTTATAATTTTAACACCTATCTCTAAAATGCATTCCTCCAAACTCTGACTGGTGCTTACTTTCTGATTTCACTCCACACTAAAAACAAAACATTTTTCTAAAAATCGAGACATAGATTTAAAGGCAAAGATGGAAGATGGTGACAGAACAGGATGTTCTAGCCAGAGCTCGTCCGCTTCACCCACACTTTCTCCTTCTCTTTTTCTTCCTTCCTTTCTTTTCCTTCTTTTTTCCCTTCAAATCCCAGCCTCCGATGACGACTCCTGGCCTCCGGCGACTGATAATCCCTGTCCTTCGATGATAATTGCCAGCCTCCAGTGACGACTTCCAGCCTGGCATATTGACCTCCCGGCCTGGCAACCTCCCGGCTTCAGCATGACAACTTCTTGGCCTGGCACAGTGGCTTTCTCCCGTTGCATGATGACCTGCCAGTTGGACACAATGGCCTCCTCCATAGGTGCCTCCCAGCATGGCATAGAAACCACCCAGTATGGCATCTCTCCAGCATGATATGGGGCCAGGATCTGATGCGTAGTGGAAGCAAAGTGGTATCGTGGTCTGCCGTACTAAACTCTTTTCTGTAATGCAGGATATGTTATTTCTGTATTGTCTAAAATCTTGTAACAAAAGCAGCTTTGCTTAGGTACATCTGTATCTAAATCAGTGCTGTAACTGGCGGCGCATTGACCTTTCACTTTTCTTGTTGTGTTTGAGAAACAAAACAGGCTATTCTTATTCACCAACAGACCTGGAAATGTTGAGACAGATAATGAGAATTTGAATCAAATTACCTGAATTATATATTTCATTAAGGATGTGGCAAAAAAAATCCAAATCATGAACTAATTGTGCAGAGAGACTTTTGGAATAAGACTAAATAAAATGCAGCACAACTAAGGGTGCTGAGTCAAGAGCATGTTGCTGGGAAAGCTTTCCCAGCAACACATTCTCTACTTTGACCTCCAGCATCTGCAGTCCTCGCTTTTTCACAATTGAGGGTGCTGCCTAGTCAACAATAAAATGTCCAAGTGTATTCTAGATTTCAGCCAATGAGAATCCGCATTGGTTGTTATAACAAAAGGCTTTGTTGGTTATGATGTTTAACCCCAGGTTAACAACCTTATACTGTCTCAGGTGAGGTACAAACAATAACTAGCTTGGTGCCTGTGAAATTATTGATTATGATAAATCATGTCCTCTTAAGTTTCTGTCCTATCAAAGGGTGAGTCATAAGTAAAGGTTGAAATATAAAAGGCACCAGTAGTTCTGAAGAAGAGCAAGAAGCAAGAAAATGAAATGCATTTTGAAACAAAAGCGCAACTGTTGGAAGTACACAAGAGGTTTGACAACATCTGTAAAGGTAAGATACGGATTAACGTTTCAGCTTTTTGTCAATAGCTTATACTCAGGATTGGGGTTCTCTCTTCATAGACATTACTAGCCCTACTATCTATTTCTTGCAGATTTTTGTTTCATTTCAAAGTTCTAACATTTGGCGGTTCCTTATTTGTAATGACTAAATCCTGTGCTCGTGTTATAATTCTGTACAGCATACTTTAAGGTCAAGGTGAATGTAACGTTAATTAATTATTTAGCTTTATACACGGGAATAAAATATTTGGCAGTTTCCTCAGAATTATTAAATTCTACTGACAGTGGTAAAAGTGGAGGACAATTAATGAGCCTGTTAATGAACTTGTCACTAGCATCTATTGTTCAACCTTAATTATCCTGGAAAAGGTGATAGTGCCCTCTTGAACTGGTAGTCTTTCAGGTGTAGGGTCACTCACATTGCCTTTAGGGAGTTCAAATTTGGTTTAAGTTCACAGTGAAGGTAACTTGGAGGGGAACGTATAAGCGATGTGATGGTGTTGCATGCATTTTCTGCTATTGTTCTTTTAGTGGTACAAGGTATTGGCTTGGAAGGTGTATTCGTAGGTCTAGAGGTGAATTACTGCATTGCATTTTGTAGATAATAATACTTTTGCCACTATATCTTTGGTGATAGGATTGAAGGTTTAAGCTGGTGGATATGGTCAAATCAACTGGGGACTATTCCGTCATACTCCTTGTGATGGATGATGATGATGAAGAACAGGCAGTGGGAAGATAGGTGGTGAGTTACTTGAATCCCTAGTCTCTGACTTGCTCTGTAGCCACTATTTTATATGAACAGTCTGCTCAATGGTAATTCCCAGTATGTTGATAGTGGGGAATTAGGCATTGGTTATGTCATTGAATATCAAGGGGAAACAGATTATCTCTTGTCAAGATGGTCATTGCCTAACATAGATTGAAAATGTTACTTGCAGAAGTGAAAAATTCAAGGTAGCTGAGAGTGCAATAGGCAGATGGAGGTGGGGGGTAAAGGTGATAGGTCGGTGGCGACGGTGGTGCAGATAGGTGGGAAAGGAAGATGTACAGACAGGACAGGTCATGAGGATACTGTTGAGCTGGAAGGTTGGAACTGGGGTAAGGTGGGGGGAGGGAACATGAGGAAACTGGTGAAATCCACATTGATGTCATTGGGTTGGAGGACCTATTGTCTCAGCCTGCTCCTGCCCCACCGAATTCATCTCCTCATACCTCGATACTGTCCTATATACCCATTCCAGCAACTCTCCACATACGTTCGGGACACTACCCACGCCATCCACGTCCAAGACTTCTGTTTCCCTGGCCCCCCAATGCCTCACCTTCACCATGGACATCCAGTCCTTATACACTTCCATCCACCATGACTACGACCTCTAAGCCCTACATTACTTCCTCTCCCTACATCCCCACCAGTACCATTCCACTGATACTCTTACTCATTTGGCTGAACTGGTCCTCATCCTCAACAATTTCTCCTTAAAATCCTCCCACTTCCTCCAGACGAAAGGGGTAGCCAGCTATGCAGGTCTCTTTGTCAGCTACGCAGGTCTCTTTGTCAGCTACGCAGAACAGTCTATCTTCCGGAGTTACACCGGCACCCTCCCCACTCTGTTTTCTCCACTACATTGATGATTGCATCGGCGCCACCTCATGCTCCCATCAGGAGGTTGAACAGTTTTATCAACTTCACCAACACATTCCACCCCAACCTTAAAGTCACCTGGCCTATCTGACACCTTCCTCCCCTTCCTGGACCTCTCCATCTCCATCGACGATGACCAACCCAACACTGACATTTTGAACAAACCCATTGACTCCCACCTCCTCCCACCCTAACTCCTGAAAAAAATGCTATCCCTTATTCCCAATTCCTCTGCCTCTGCCGCATCTGCTCCCAGGAGGACCAGTTCCACCACAGAACACACCAGATGGTCTCCTTCTTTAAAGGCCGCAATTTCTCCTCCTACATGGTTGATGCCCTCCAGCGCATCTCATCCACTTACTGCATCCCATCCCTCCAACCACAACAAAGACAGAACCCCCCAGACCACACCTTCCACCGCACCAATCTCCGTATACATCGCATCATCCTCCACCATTTCCGCCACCTACAAACGGACCCCATCACCAGAGATATATTTCCCTCCGGACCCTTATCCACTTTTTGTAAAGACCGTTTCTTCGCGACTACCTTGTCAAGTCAAGCCCCCTCATCAACCCTTCCCTCCCGGCACCTTCCCTTGCCACTGTAGGAATTGCAAAACCTGCGCCCACACCTTCCCCCCCATCCCAACCCCTCACCTCCATCCAAGGCCTCAATGGAGCTTCCACATCCATCAAAGTTTCACCTGCACTTCCACATGTCAGTTACTGTATCCGTTGCTCTCGATGAGGTCTCCTCTACATTGGGAAGACAGGACACCACCTCGCAGAGCGCTTCAGAGAACATCTCCAGGACACCCGCCGCAACCAACCCCACCCCTGGTGGCCGAACACTTCAACTCCTTCTCCCACTCTGCTGAGGACATGCAAGTCCTGGGCCTCCTACATCGCCACTCCCTCACCACCCAACACCTGGGAGGAAGAATGCTTCATCTTCTGCCTCGGGATCCTGCAACCCTATGGCATCAATGTGGATTTCACCAGTTTCCTCATTTCCCCTTCCCCCACCTTACCCCAGTTCCAAACTTTCAGCTTAGCACCATCCGCATGACCTATCTACACAACCCCCCCTTCCAACCTATCACCTTTATCCCCACCTCCAACCACCTATTGCACTCTCAGCTACCTTCCCTCCAGCCCCACCCCCTCCTATTTTTCTATCCATCCCCCGAGGCTCCCAGCCTCATTCCTAATGAAGGGCTTTTGCTCCTCGGATGCTGCCTGACCTGCTGTGCTTTTCCAGCAACACATTTTTCAACCCCATCCAGCACCACACTCTTGACTCTTTCATTCAGCAGGCATTCCACTCCAGTTTTGCTGATATGCACATCCATGTAACCCACTGGTAGCCAGTTTATCATCCAGTTCACATTATTCGGTCATATTATAAATATTTCACTTGCTTTCTGATGGAAAAAAGCTGGCATTTTGCATTACAACAGCGAATAGATTTAAAGAATAGCCTGGAAAATCAGGTAAGCAAAATACAATTCTAATGCCCTACATTATAATTTTCTGAATTTACAAGGGACAGTCGTGGAAAAATGTATTGGTTGGAAAATAAAGGTAAGCCCCTTGGCACAGTTTCTGAAAGAAACTTACAAAGAACCAGAGGTTGTGCTAATATTTACTATCAGGTAAACAGAGCATGACTTATGGAATATGTTTCAGTAAAGAGCAAAGAAAATTATGGGAAAACAAGATGTGCACAAGAAAAATAACTTCGCTGCTAATTATTGCCATCATTCATTATTGCTTATAAATGTAAAACAAGTTTAATTTTTAAAAAATCACTTAACTGTTTTTCAATTCATCCCAGGTGCATATGTACCTCCCTCAACCATTCAAAATTCTAAATTGTCACAACATAATTATACAACCAACACTTTATTCATAGCATCAAAACTCAAAGCTGAATCTATGGCACAATCCAAAACGAACTTAGCAATATCATTTTTTTAAATTCATTCATGGGACATGGGCATTGCTGGCTAAACTAATGTCTATTTTCCCAACCCTAAGTGCTCTGGAGAAAATGGTGAATTGCTTTTTGAACCACTGCAGTCCACGTGGGGTACATTTCCACACAGTACTAGTTAGGAGGATTTCTAATATTTTGATCCAGCAGCAAGAAGGAAATGGTGATTATGGTTCCACGTGAGGTTGAGAGACTCTGAGATGAGCCTGTTGTCTTTGCCCTCCAGATGGTAGAGGTCATGGGTTTGGAAGACTGTTGATGAAGGAGTGCTAATGAGTAGTTGCAGTGCACCTTGAAGGTGGTACACTTCGCTGCCATTGTACATTGGTGAAGGGAGTGAATATTCAAGGTTGTGGATGGGGTTGAAAAATGTGTTGCTGGAAAAGCAAAGCAGGTCAGGCAGCATCCGAGGAGCAAAAGCCCTTCATTAGGAATGAGGCTGGGAGCCTCGGGGGATGGATAGAAAAATGGGAGGGGGTGGGGCTGGAGAGAAGGTAGCTGAGAGTGCAATAGGTGGTTGGAGGTGGGGATAAAGGTGATAGGTTGGAAGGGAGGGTGGTGTAGATAGGTCATGCGGATGGTGCTAAGCTGAAAGTTTGGAACTGGGGTAAGGTGGGGGAAGGGGAAATGAGGAAACTGTTGAAGTCCACATTGATGCCCTGGGGTTGAAGTGTTCCGAGGCACAAGATGAGGCGTTCTTCCGCCAGGCATGTGGTGGTGAGGGAGCGGCGGTGAAGGAGGCCCAGGACCTCCATGTCCTCAGCAGAGTGGGAGGGGGAGTTGAAATGTTAGGCCACAGGGCGGTGTGGTTGATTGGTGCGGGTGTCCTGGAGGTGTTCCCTAAAGTGCTCTGCTAGGCACCCAGTCTCCCCAATGTAGCAGGAGAATCGACGTTTTGGGCATAAGCCCTTCTTCAGGAATGCCCGAAACGTCGATTCTCCTGCTCCTTGTATGCTGCCTGACCTGCGATGCTTTTCCAGCAACACATTTTTCAGCTCTGATCTCCAGCATCTGCAGTCCTCACTTTCTCCTTGTTGGTAGGGTGCCAAACGGTCAGCTTTGCCCAAGGTGTTGTTGAATTTTTATGGTTATTCGTAGTTGAAGTATTTGAAATTTGAAGCAATATGATTACGGCATCAAATGCCCATCTAGGCAAGTGGACCATATTCCAGGAGACTTCTAGGTTGTTCGTTTTCAATGTTGATCAGACAACTGGAATACAGGAAGTGAGTAACCCACCATAAAGTTCCTCAGCATTGTCCTGTTCTTGCAGCCACAGGATTTTGTTTGGCTGATTTGATTCAGGTTCTGAACTGGAAGCTAAGCTGAAAACCCCCAAGATGTTGACATAGAGGAAAAGCAGCAATGTTGTCATTGAGCATCAAGATACAATTTGTTCTACAGGAAATGTTCATTGCCAGGCACTTGCATGGCAGGAATGATGCCTGCCACTTGTCAGCCCAAGCCTGGATATTGTTCAGGCTTGCTGCATATGAATACAAGCTGCTTCAGTACGCAAGTTGTCACAACTGATACTGAATGTTGTGCACTCATCAGCAAACATCCTCACGTCTGACCTTCTGATGGTGGGAAGGTCATTGATGAAACAGTTGAAAATGATTGGGCCGAGAACACTACCCTGAAGAACTCCGACACTGATGTCCTGGGATTACGATGACTGACGTTCAACAATCACTTCCTTTGTGCTAGGTATAACCAACCAGCAGAGTGATCCCCGAAATTCCTACTGACTCCAACTTGTCTCGAGCTCCTTGATGCAAAGCTCAGTTAAATGCTGTCTTGGTTTCAAGGACAATCATTCTCACTTCACCTATTAAGTTTAAATTTTCTGCCATATTGGACCAAAACTGTGATATCTCTGAAGCTAAGTGGCCCTGACGTAAACCAAACCAGTGAGCAGGTTAGTCCTTTGCAATGAGTATATAACCGGACTATGAATAACACCATCCAGCATTTTGATGATGAATAAAGGTAGGGAGAGAGGGCAGTAGATGGTCAGGTTGAGCTTGACCTGCTTTTTGTGCATGACATACCAGGGCAAATTTCAAGCTTTTCAGCTAGATGCCAGTGTTGTAACTGTGATGGAATAACTTGGCTAGAGGCATTTCTAGCTTTGGAACACAAGTCTTCAGTCCTATTAACAGAATGTTGTCAATATTCAGCATCTCCAACTGAGTGATGTCATGTAGAGTGAATCAAATTTGTGTTGTCTACTTCTTATTGAAGACGGATGGAAACACAAAAATAAAAGTTTCTGGAAAACTCAGCAGTGTATGGAGAGAAATCAGAGTTAATATTTCAGGTCAAGTGACTCTTCCCCAGAACTGATGGACAGAAATTCTTCAGCTGTGTTCCGAGCTACCCATCATTGAGGAAGAAAGTATTTACATAGTCCCAAAATCCTGTTAGTCATTGACCTGTCTACTACCACTGGACATGGCAGAACTTAGAAAGAATCCATTGATAATGTCATTATTTGACCTATGCAAGTCACCACAGCCCAGAGGATCATGGAGCTGCTGTCTCTTTAAAAAGGTCAGAATAAGTTAAGAATAACCAGAGAGTCACCATGCCTCAGATGAACGGCAAGATTGAAATTTCATGCGTGACCTCGGTTAGTAAAGGAATTGAATATGCACAGTTAGTACACATGCATTACAAGCCAGCTGCTCAGCCAAATAAATATAGCTGGTGGTGCTCCTTGATTGCCATCCTGCACTCTTCATTAAACCAGGGTTGAGCTCCTGACTGGATGGTAATGGCAGATTGGGGTATGTCAGGCACTAAGGTCATAGTTTGTGGCTGAACCAAATTTTGTGCCTCACAGATTACCAGTTTTGAGTTGCAAGGTTGTACTGATTGGAACGAGCTGAGCCAGGTGGAACTCAAAAAATGAGTTCCTGATTGAAGCTGTTGACCTGGCCCAAACGGAAAGGCCAAGGTTGACAGATATAAAACAGGAATGTCAGAGGTTCTGTTCACTCTAGCAGTCAGTTCTGAGCTAGCTGGGTCAGTGTCACAAAGTATGCACATGTAAATAAACGGTGACTTGCTGATGGGATATTGGCCTTCAGAGTTATTTTAGAGATCTATCCAATTTAGCACAATGGAGTACCACCCATCATAACAGATAGGACTTCATGTCCACATGGACTATCTAGTGGTTAATCTGACCAATACGGTCAAGGACAACTATATCAGTAGTAAATTGGTAAGAATGTGGTCAGACTTTTGATTGTTAGTTCCCTCACCACCAGCCACAGATCATAGCAGCTATAGTCTAAATTCTATGTCCTTTGGTCAGTAACTTTAAGATTCAACCTGTTCAGTCAGTAGTATTGCAACGGAGTCAATCTTGGTGATGCTTCTTGAGGTTTCCCTTTCAGTAGTACATTATTTCACACTCACTACATACTGGTGTTGAATGTGGACATGTTCTCATCCATTAGCGTGCAGAGTCAAAAACTGTGTTGCTGAAAAAGCACAGCAGGTCAGGCAGCATCTGAGGAGCAGGAGAGTCGACGTTTTCAAGCATAAGTTATGCCTGAAGCGTTGACTCTTCTGCTCCTCGGATGCCTGATCTGCTGTGCTTTTCCAACAGCTCACTTTTTGATTCTGATCTCCAGCATCTGCAGCCCTCACTTTCTCCCAATAGCTCGCAGAGAGGGGTAAGTAAATCAGGAAGAGGTTTTCCTTGCCTATGTTTGACCTGATACCATTACATTTCATGGGGTCTAGAATTAATATTGAGAACTCCAAGGGCAACACCATCCTAACTGTACACCCTTCCACCACTATCTGCGATCAATCCTGCCATTGGACCAGGACATACCCAGAGATGGTGATAGAAATGTCTGAAACATAGTCTTGAAGATATGATTCTGAGTATGATTAAGTCAGGCTGTTGTTACGATTGGTCTGTGGGACAGCTATCCCAATTTATAGTAAAAGATCAAAGCATTATATGATTGATGTGACGTATTGAACAAACCTAGATTGCTGTTAAGTTTTTAATCACATGGAACGGGGATGCAGGTTGCGATTGATTAAATTCCAGAACTTATTTCAAGTCACAGTTCCAACACACAAGCTATCTGACAAAGCTGCAGCTCTCCGAAAGCTTGTACCTTCAAATAAACCTGTTGGACTATAACCTGGTGTTGTGATATATGTAATGTTACAGTAGCTGGAACCATATAGAATTTCAAAAGTAACTTTAGTCTTTAGTCTACCTTGTCATTTAGGAAAGTCAATTCATTTTAACGCAAGTAATTTTGCAGAAAGGCACATCCATTCATCAAATACTTAGAATCAAAGAGTGATAGAGATGCACGGAAACAGACGCTTTGGTCCAACACGTCTATGCTGACCAGATATCCCAACCTAACCTAGTTCCACTTGCTAGCACCTGGCCCATATCCCTCCAAACCCTTCCTATTCATATACCCATCCAGATGCTTTTAAATGTTGCAATTGTACTAGCCTCCACCACTTCCTCTGGCAGCTCATTCTATACACATACCAACCTCTGTGTGCAAAAGATGCCCCATAGCATTCTTTTATATCTTTCCCCTCTCACCCTAAACCTATGTCTTCTAGTTCTGGACTCCCTGACCCCAGGGAAAAGACCTTGTCTATTTATCCTAGCCGTGCCCCTCATAATTTTGTAAATCTCTATAAGGTCACCCATCAACCTCCCACACTCCAGAGAAAACAGCCCCAGCTGATTCAACCTCTCCCTACAGCTCAAATCCTCCAACCCTGGCAACATGTTTATACATCTTTTCTAAACCCTTTCAAGTTTCACAACATCTTTCCGATAGGAAGGGGACCAGAATGTCATGCAATATTCAAAAAGCGGGCTAACCAATGTCCTGTACAGCCGCAACATGACCTCCCAACTCTTGCAGTCAACACTCTGACCAATAAAAGGAAAGCATACCAAAAGCCTTCTTCACTATCCTATCTACCTGAACTCTACTTTCAAGGAGCTATGAACCTTTGTTCAACAACAATCACTAGGACCTTACCATAAGTCCTGCTAAAATTTGCTCTTCCAAATGCAGCAGCATGCATTTATCTAAATTAAACTCCATCTGCCACTTCTCAGCCCATTGGCCCATCTGATCAAGATCCTGTTGTAATCGGAGATAACTTTCTTCACTGTCCACTACACCTCCAATTTTGGTGTCATCTGCAAATTTACTAACTATACCTTCTTATGCTCGCATCCTAATCATTCATATAAATGGCGAAAAGTAGAGGACCCAGCACCGAGTCTTGTGGCAGTCCACTGGTCACAGGACTCCAATCTGAAAAACAACCCTCCACCACCATCCCCTACCATAACCACATTATTCTTACAGATAGCGGAGATCTCCTTACAAGTTTGTTTCTCAATTTCCCGCTATTAGGATTTCTTTAAAAGAATCCCAATAAGGTGATCATCTCTTTGTTATTTCTGTCTTCTACCTTCAAGCCAGTTCTGTATCCAAATAGCTAGTTCTCTCTGTGTTCCATGAGATCTAACGTTGCTAACCAGTATCTCATGGGGACCCTTGTCGAACACCTTACTGAAATCCATATGGATCACATTCACTGTTCTGCGCTCAATCCTCTTTGTTACTTCAAAAAACTCAATCAAGTTTGTGAGACATGATTTCCCATGCACAAAGCCATAATCAGTCTTCGCCTTTCCAATTACATGTACATCCTGTCCCTCAGGATTCCCTCCAACAATTGCCCACCACCGACGTCATGCTCACCGGTTTATAGTACCCTGTCTTGTCCTTACCACCCTTCTTAAATAGTGGCACCACGTTAGCCAACTTCCAATCTTCCAGCACCTCACCTGTGACTATCGATGATACAAATATCTCAGCAAGGGGCCCAGCAATCATTTCCCCAGCTTCCCACAGAGTTCTAGGGTATACCTGATCAGGTCCTGGGGATTTATCCACTTTTATGCATTTCAAGACATCCAGCAGTTCCTCCTCTGTAATCTGGACATTTTGCAATATGTCACCATCTATTTCGCTACATTCTATACCTTCATATTCTTTTCTACAGAAAATACTGATGCAAAACACTCGCTTAGTATGTCCCCCATCTCCTGTGGATCACACAAAGGTCGCTTGCTGATCTTTGAGGGGTCCTATTCACTCCCTGGGTACTCTTTTGTCCTTAACGCATTTGTAACAACCCTTTGGATTCGCCTTAACCCTATTTGCCAAAGCTATGTCCCCTTTTAGCCCACCTGATTTCCCTCTGAAGTATACTCCTCCTGCCTTTATACTCAGATTCTAAGGATTCTCTCGCTCTCTCTTGTCCTTACTCTTGACATATGCTTCCTTTTTCTTAACCAAAACATCAATTTCTCTAGTCATCCAGCATTCCCTACATCTACCAGCCTTTTCTTTCACCCTAACAGGAATATACTTTCTCTGAACTCTTGTTATCTAATTTCTGAAGGCTTCCCATTTTCCAGCTGTCCCCTTACCTTCGAATATCTGTGCCGAATCAGTTCTGAAAGTTCTTGCCTAATACCATCAAAACCGGTCTTCCTCCAATTTAGAACTTCAACTTTTAGATCTGGTCTATTCTTTTCCATCACTATTTTAAAACTAATAGCATTATGGTCACTGGCTCCACAGTGCTCCCCCAGTAATATCTCAGTCACCTGCCTTGCCTTATTTCACAAGAGTAGGTCAAGTTTTACACCTTCTCTCGTAGGCACATCCACATACTGAATCATAAAATGTTCTTGTAAATGCCTAACTAATTCCTCTCCATCTAAACCCTTGACACTATGACAGTTGCAGTCTATGTTTGGAAAGTTAAAATCCCCTACCATAACCACCATATTATTCTTACAGATAGCTGAGATCTCCTTACAAGTTTTTTTCTCAATTTCCCACTATTAGGATTTCTTTAATATAATCCCAATAAGGTGATCATCTCTTTGTTATTTCTCAGTTCCACCCAACCAACTTCCCTGGATGTATTTCTGGGAATATCCTCCCTCACCACAACTGTAATGCTATCCCTCCTCTCTTGCCCTCCCTTTCTACCCTTCCTGTAGCATTTGTATCCTGGAACATTAAGCTGCCAGTCCTGTCCATCCCTGAGCCACATTTCTGCAATTGCTATAATATTCCCAGTCCCATGTTCCTAACCCATGCCCTGAGTTCATCTGTCTTCTCTGTTAGGCCTCTTGCACTGAAATAAATGCAGTTTAATTTATCAGTCTTACTTTGTTCTCAGCTTTGTTCCGACCTGTCCTGACTGTTTGACTCGCTCCCTTTCTCAATTATACCAGTCTTTTGATCTCCAGCAACCATTAAAGATGAATTGCCATGATGCAGAGATGCCAGTGTTGGACAGGGGTGGAGAGAAGTTAAAAATCACACAACACCAGGTTATAGTCCAACAGGTTTATTCGGAAGTACAAGCTTTCGGAACGCTGCTCCTTTGTCAGGTAGCTTAATGAAGCACGATCATTAGGACACAGAATGTGTAGGAAAAGATCATAGTGTCATACAACTGATCGATATATTGAACAAACCTAGATTGCTGAGAAGTCTTTCATCTTTTAGAGTGGTTTGCAGGTTTTGCTTCAGTAATATGCAAATTCCAGAACTTCTCTCAAACACACATACATATACACACACACTCACGCAGACCCCTTCTCAGATACATGCTCTGTCTCAGGTATATACACACCTTCTGACAGGCATATACTCTATCACACTCATGCACACACCCTATCAAGCGTACATACACACTCCCTCACATGCACATACCCACGCACACACAAGTTTATGGGGTGAATTTGCATTTGCAGAATTGTATTTGCAGATACATTCTATTTTGTTCAAAAAGCACAATCCGTAAGCAGTCAATCCATGTGACTATATATAAATTCCTACTTTGGAGACAGAACCAGTCTGATTCAAGATTAGAGTACATACAAACCCTAACCTTGTTAAAGTACCTATTCAAGATGGCTCAGGGAATCCTTATGGACTTGACCTGTAAGCCTCTCTTGGTTTGTCCCGGAGATCGTACTCTGTGGTAGTCTGGAATATAAAACTCTTACAGACAGTTTAGTTTAAATTATTACCTTATTTACCAATGGCATCAATGTTACATTATAACATAGATACCTACAAGCCAGGCTTGAGCTAAGGTTCTAAAGCCATTGGCAGAGTAGTGGCGCCAGCCATTACTCCTTAGCGCTCTCTCAGGCTACTCCCCTTATTGCTGCAAACAAGCTGTATATCAGGAATGTGAGGTAGAACAGAAATTACAAAAAACATCACATGCCCTTAATCAGATAAGCAGCAATAAAATGGCAAAATTTTGCAGAGGATGAGAAACTCATGGACAGGTCTGAGTAAGCTTGACTAATTAAGCTACATGCACATCAAAGTGGGACACCCTGATCAAGTCAGGCCAAATGACCAATTGCTTTGGCTAGCTTAGCTTCCCTTTTAACAGTACATTATAACAACAGACTAGTCTAAATTATGCTCAGCTCACATGCCCAGTATCATTGTCCTATAAAATGGCTTTTTCTTTTAAGATCATCTTAGACTCCCAAAATGCAAAATTAAATTCATAACATTCCCTGGTTTCGAGCTCCAGGGAACAACACACAAACATTCAATCCATGACAAGGAAGTGTATACTTAAATCAGACCATAAAGGGTTAACCTTTCTACCAGATTCTGTCTTGTCTGTCTGTCTGTCTCTCTCCGTGTCCCTTGAACCCTTCAGTCAGTTAATGTAATTTACAGAAGACTGTTTTCTCTCTCTCACTCACACATGTACATCTTCCAACTTTTTATTATGTCAGTTTCAGCCTTCATGCTTTCCTAGCTTGTAAGGGTAACAAGACATTCACATTCAAGAACAGTCAAGATTAGGGGCCTGAGCTTCATAAATTCAAATCTGCTCAGTGTGCTATACACAAAAATGTATCAGGATTGTTCTATTACGTGCATATTCCACTCAGCTTATTACATTACAAGTTCTCTTCCTATTGAGGATGAGTTTG
The DNA here is from genome assembly GCF_037043375.1 of Chiloscyllium plagiosum. NCBI lineage: Eukaryota > Metazoa > Chordata > Chondrichthyes > Orectolobiformes > Hemiscylliidae > Chiloscyllium > Chiloscyllium plagiosum. The sequence continues at coordinate 128,285,047 of NW_028270142.1, read as the reverse complement.
TTAAGAGTTTTCAATATAAACTAGAAATTTAGTTATCCTCCATCCAACTGTGAAATATGCATGCCTCAAGCTTCCGGGGTGATAAGGAAGTACTGCCACACATTCCACAAGTGAACAAATGTTATCACCTTATTTACACTGATCCACTGACACCAAGAACAAATGTCCTTAATTCTTCTGAACAAATGGGCGAAAGTACTTGACATGGGGGCAGGGGGAGCGGGATCACTTCTGTTGTATTTGATTTGAAACCTTATTTAATTTAAATATCTTGCCTAACACATTCGCACCCAAGTACTTTGGGATTTACAATTAATGTTAAATTGGATTTCAGAATCCTATAGTCCTGTCAAGACCCCCAAGGGTCTTATGGGTCCAATCAAGTACCTGCTCCATTAGGTAAAGATAAAGCATGATGCAATACGGAAACCAAGATGTATTCAGCTTAGAAACCAAAAGTAAATTGCCTGAGAAAACAAGCATTATTTTACTATTGATATTTAATTGCCTCTAATTAGCCACAAAATAATCTTGCGCTTTGTAGGCTCTTTGTCAATATCTAACCAACTTCATTTCAAGTAAGCTAAACAATGATATCAATCCATGTGACTGTGTCTTGTTAACTGTGTCTTCTGCTGAAAATGTGTTGCTGGAACAGCGCAGCAGGTTCCTGAAGAAGAGCTTATGCCCGAAACGTCGATTCTCCTGTTCCCTGGATGCTGCCTGACCTGCTGCGCTGTTCCAGCAACACATTTTCAGCTCTGATCTCCAGCATCTGCAGACCTCACTTTCTCCCCTAACTGTGTCTTCTAGCCGGTTGACAGCGAGGTGGAAGGTCTTAGATTACAGGAGGATATAAATGGATTGGTCAGATGGACAGATTAGTGGCATTTGGAATTTAACCCTGATAAATGTGAGGTGTTGCACTTTGGAAGAAGTAACAAGACAAAGGAGTTCTTAATGAATGCAGGACACGAGCAAGCTCAGAGAAACAGAGGGATCTTGGGAAGTTGTCCACAGATCCTTTAAGGAAGCAGGACATGCTAATAAGGCGGTTAAGATGACAAGGAGGACTCTCCCCTTTATCAGTTGTGGCATAGATTATAACAGCAGGGAGGTTATGTTGAAGCTGTAGAAAACTTTGGTTAGGCCATACCTGGAGTACTGTGTGCATTTCTGGTCACTGTGTTTTTCGAAATTTATGATGTGATTACACTGGAAGGGATACAGAGGAGATTCACTAGAATGTTGCCTGAGATAAAGCAGTTTAGCTATGAAGAGAGACTGGATAAGCTCTGGTTGTTTTCTTTCCAGCACAAAAGGCTGAGAGAGAAACTGATTGAGGTGTATAAAATTGAGGGGCATAAACATGATGAATAGGAAGCAGCTGTTCCTCTGTTGAAGGAACAATAACAAGAAGGCAGGAGGTTAAGATGGGATTTGAGAAAATTTTTCTCACCAGTGCATGGTGGGAATCTGTTGCCTGTGAGGATAATAAAGGCCAGAAACCTCACAACCTTTAAAATGTACTTGGATGAGCACATGAAATGTCATAACATTCAAGGCTATGGGCCAAGTCCTTGTAAGTGGGGTGAGTATCAACTTATCACAATTAAGTTCTGATGAACAGTCACCAGACTCAAACCATTAATTCTGCTTTTCTCCGACAGATGCTACCAGACCTGCTAATTTTGGCCAGCATCTGTTTTTGTTTCAGATCTTAAGCATCTGTGTTTTATTTCACAGAATAAAGCAGTTCCTTTAATACAATTCAATGCCACATTAAGTACATACTATCACTTTAACTACTATTTTAAAAATGGTTTAAATTACATTGATGTTCTGTACTTCAAAATGAAACAGTCCAGATTTTTTTTCAGTTTTCTATACAGCAAAAATGCTCAGGCCTCCAGCATCATCTGCATTGGTCTAACTCAGTGATTAGAGCTGAAAAATGTGTTGCTGGAAAAGCGCAGGTGGTCAGGCAGCATTCAAGGAGCAGGAGAATCGACGTTTTGGGCATAAGTCCTTCTTCAGGAACGTCGATTCTCCTGCTCCTTGGATGCTGCCTGACCTGCTTCGCTTTTCCAGCAACACATTTTTCAGCTCTGATCTCCAGCATCTGCAGTCCTCACTTTCTCATAACTCCGTGATTGTCAAAGTAGGGTCTGCAAAATATCACTAGGGGTTAAAATGTTATGATTGAGCAGCTTGGGTATTCAGTCAAGATGTCATGGTCAAGAGTGAGCAAGTGAGTGGTGACTTGAAGGCATGTCCTGCCCCTCACCCTGTAGTCTTGACAGTCTCTCTGCTCCTATCATGCTCTCTATACATGCTCCTAAGCTCTGTGCTATCTCCCTACAGTGCTCCATTCTTCCCTGTTTTCAGTGTGCTTTCTTTGTACTGTGTTCTTGCTTTTTACAAAGGACAAGACATATGTATATCTTTATATATTCATACCAATGTCTCCTTATCTGCAAACAAATCTATGTTCACTGAAAAGAATTGTTAAACACTTTGCATGCAGCACTTTGTGTTATATGTATTGTAACCTTTGGCAAGTATCTCAATGGTACAATGAAAAATTACAGCACAGCAAATATATAATTTCTTTGTATTTCTGCACAAAAATAATAGCAAAAGCTGTAGTTGCACCATGACAAATTTTTCAACATATTCAAAACACAATATTTTATACAACATCTTGTCCTTAAGAAAACAGAGTCACAGAGGTAGTCTGTAACAGGGAAACAATGGGGTCTGTGATGGGGTGGGAATAATGGGGTCTGTGGGGCTGGGGTGTACTACAGTCAGGTCTGTGAAAGGGTAATGATCATGTGACATGATGTTAGAAATACTAATAGAATACTTGTGTGCGCGCACAATCACAGCAATGCCAAGTGACTTAAAATATTAATCATCATTAACTATGCAATTAAAAACTTTAAACCCAGTCAATCATGGTATTAAACATAGACACAACAGATACCACTGTTGCCCGGCTTACAACCCAGCTTTACTTTTAAAATTATCAGAGAAGTTGTTTACACAGGTCTGTGTGTTGGCCAACATGCAAGACTTGGAGAAAGTGAGAACTGCAGATGCTAGAGATCAGAGTCAAAAAGTGTGGTCCTGAAAAACACAGCCAGTCAGGCAGTATCTGACGAGCAGGAGAGTCAACATTTCGAGCATAAGCTCTTCATCAGGAGTGTGTGTGTGTGTGTGTGGGGGGGGGGAGGGGGAGAGTGGGCTGACATATAAATGGGAAGGGTAAGGTAGCTGGGAATGCAATAGGTAGATGAAGGTGGAGGGGTGATAGTGATAGGTCAGAGCAGAGAGTGCAGCGGATAGGTGGGAAGAGAGAGGTGCCAAGTTGGAGGGGTGGATCTGGGATAAGGTGGCGGGGGGGAGAGAGAGAGAGAGAGAGAGAGAGAGAGAGAGAGAGAGAGAGAGAGAGAGAGAGAGAGAGAGAGAGAGAGAGAGAGAGAGAGAGAGAGAGAGAAATCAGGAAACTGGCAAAATCAATATTGATTTTATGTTGTCGGAGGGTCCCACTGATTCCCACAGCTACCTGGACTAAACCTCCTGAAAAAGCATTATCCCTTAATCTCAATTCCTCTGCCACCGATGCATTTGCTCCCAAGAGGACCAATTCCACTCCAGAACATCCCAGATGGCATCCTACTTCATGGACTGCATTTTCCCCTTCCACATGGTCAACAATGCCCTCCAGCACATCCCCTCCACTTTCCACACCTCCACCCTTGAAACCCACCTCTCCAATCGCAACAAGGGCAGAACACCCCTATTCCTCACCTTCCAGTGCACCAACCTCTGATACAATGTATCATCCTCCACCATTTCTGCCACCTACAGTCAGACTGCACCACCAGAGATATATTTCCTTCCCCACCCCTTTCAGCATTCCACAGAGACCATTCCCTCTTTGACTCCCTTGTTAGGTCCACGCTCCCAACCAATCCACTCTCCACTCCCAGCACCTTCCCTTGCTACTGCAAGAGGTGCAAAACCTGTACCCACACCTCCCTCTAAGGCCCCAAAAGATCCTTCCATATCTGGCAGAGATTTTCCCGCACCTTCAAACACCTCATCTGCTGTGTCCATTGCTCTCGATGTGGTCTCCTCTACAATGGGGAGACAGGACACCAACTTACACAATGTTTCAGAGAACATCTCTGGGACACACACACCAATCAATCTCACCAAACACTTCAACTCCCCCTCCCACTCTGCCAAGGACATGCAAGTCCTGGGCCGCCTCCACTGCCAAATTCTAGCCACCTGACACCTGGAGGAAGAACACCTCATCTTCTGCCTTGGGACCCTCCAACCACAAGGGATCAATGTCGATTTCACCAGTTGCCTGATCTCCCCTCCTGTCACCTTATCAGAGATCCAACCGTCCAACTCAGCACCACCCTCTTGAACTGCTCTACCTGTCCATCTTCCTTCCCATTATCAGCTCCACTCTCCACTCCAACCTAACGCCATCACACCCCATCTTCATCTACCAAACACATTCCCAGCTACCTTACCCCCCAGCCCCACCTCACATTCCTGATAAACAGGTTATGCTTGAAATATTGACTCCCCTGCTCCTCAGATGCTGCCTGACCAGCTATGCTTTTTTGACTCTCAATATGCAAGTCTTGTCATGACTTTTAAACGGGATGATATTCCTTGACAGGATTTATGTTAACAAAAACTAGATAAATTAGTACAAGGAGCATTGAAGGGTTTGCATATTAAAAGGACCTACAAAATGCAGACGCTTAAAGAATTCAGTAAAAAACAATAAGTTACTTTACAAGTTATCCAAAGATTAAGGCGGCATTTGGTATGCTTTCCTTTATTGGTCAGAGCATCGAGTAAAGGAGTTGGGAAATCATGTTGCAGCTGTACAGGACATTGGTTAGGCCACTTTTGGAATATTGCATGCAATTCTGGCTATAGGAAAGTTTGTAAAACTTGAAACGGTTCAGAAAATTTGAGGATATTGCCAGGTTTGGAGTGTTCGAGCTATACAGAGAGGCTGAATAGGCTGGGACTGTTTTCCCTGTAGAATCAGAGGCTGTGACCGTATAGAGGTTTATAAAATCATGAGGGACTTAGATAGGATAAATAGATCAGGTTCTTTTCCCTGTGGTGAGGGACTCCAAAACTAGAGGGCATACAAGGTTGAGGGGGGAAAAATTTACAAAGCGACCTAAGAGGCAACTTTTTCACGCAGAGGATGGTGCGTGTATTGAATGAGCTACCAGAGGAAATGGAGGAGGTTGGTACAATTACAACATTTAAAAGGCATCTGAATGGTATGAATAGGAAGTGTTTAAGAGGGATACGGGCTAAGTGCTGGCAAATGGGACTGGACTAGTTTAGGCTATCTGGTTGGCGTGGAGCAGTTGGACTGCAGGGTCTGTTTCAAGCTGTACATCTTTATAACGATATGAGAGTAGATGGTGGGGGAGGTCATACTCAACCCTGACTTCTGTATTTCCAAGGAATTTGGCTTTCCTGAATGTGCTCTTACACTACTGGGCCAAATGGCCAGGTATGATGTTGCAATTTCTGTGTGATTCAATGTGATGAGTTATCAGACGACGATCAATGTTAATGAAAACAGCACAGCAAGCCAACAATCTCAAGAAATGAGGGCGATTGGACCATATTAGCTATGAAAAGTGACAAGAAAGAAAATGAAAACACATGGCATTAAAAGACAGACATATAAAAAACCAAGTCCATGGGGATATTCACTAATTTCTAAGTTTTTTTAATTGATGAGAAAAGATTTAAAATTGTACAGTGTGAATGACCACACAGTTATATGGCATGGAAACAGACCCTTTAGTCCAACTTATCAATGCTGATCAGACATCTCTATCTTGACCTAGTCCATTTGCCAGTATTTGGCCCATATTCCTCTAAGCCCTTCCAACTCATATAGCCATCCAGGTGTCTTTTAAATATTGTAATTGTACCATCTCCACCACTTCCTCTGGCAGCACATTCCATACATGCACCACCCGGAGTGAAAAAGTTGCCCCTCAGTTTTTTTGTTAATCTTTTCCCTCTCACTTTTAACCTGTGCCCCCTAGTTTTGGATTCTCCATCCTAAGAAAATGACCTGGACTATTAATCCTATCCTGCTCCTCATTATTTTATAAACCTCTAAGGTTACCTCTCAGCCTTCGATGCTACAGGGAAAAAAAATCCCAGCCGATTCAGCCTCTCCCTTAGCTCAAAGTCTCAAGTCCCAGCAACATTCTTATAAACTTTTCTGAACTCTCTCAGGTTTAACAACATCGTTTCTATAGAAGAACTATCAGAATTGTGCACAGTATTCCAAAGTGGCCTTACAAATGTCCTGGCCAGTCATAATATAACATCCCACCTCCTAGACTCAACGCTATGACTGATGAAACAAGTGTGCTAAATGTCGTCTTCACCAGCCTGCCTACCTGCGACTCCACTTTCAAGGAACTAGGCACCTGCACCCTTCAGTCTCTTTGTTCAGCAACAATCCCAGGACCCAACCATTAACTGCTGTGGCTTGCCTTACCAAAATAGAACACCTCATATTTATCTAGATTAAACGCCATCTGCACTCCTTGACCCATTGGCCCACATGATCAAGGTCCTGTTGTACTGAGATAACCATCTTCACTACACACTACAACACCTATTTTGGTGTCATCTGCAAACTTACGAACCATATGTCCTATATTTACAGGAAGCTGCAGTGTTACTGAGGAATGCATCTCTGAAAAGAATCTCAGGACTGTAGACTAAACTTAACCGGTTGTACAAAAGAGAAAACAGCTAAGTGACTCAGTGACAAAGTGAGCATTGCACATTCCTGCTACTTCTAATCTATTTTTAACACTGTTCAACTCCTGCCCACCTATTAACAGCCTTCCCGTTACAATTCTATTATTTACATCTAAGCTTTCCTGTATATAATACTTGCTATACAGAAATGTACTCTATCACTTAAGATTCAATTCAGAAAATATCTTTTCAGTACAAGGACTAGGTGAAATCTGAAACACTGCATGTTGGGCTAATGAAAATATTGAAGATTAAGATCAATAAAATTTTGTTCAGTCAGTTTATCAAGTGATATAAAATAAATGCAGGTAATTGCACTTGAGGTACATATCACTCACAATAAAACAGAATATGGATCATGTTTTAGCTTCTGAATAATCTCCTAATATATTCCTACATGACTAACAGAAAATGATGCATTATGCATTAATGGAATATTGCAGTTACTCCAAAAAAAATGACTTCTTTATTACTTGTAACATGATTAAAGTCAAAAATTGATTAAATTAATACAGAAAATTTTGTTTTAACTGACACTTTATGAACTCACTCTTGATAAAAGTAAAAATTATGCACCTCAAATACCATAATTTTACTGTATTATTGCGATGTCGGAGTTATTAGTTAAGACTGAGAGTGAGAAGGCTGTTTGCCAACAAGTTTTATTTAAGGCAAAGTTGCATTGAAGTGATTTATGCTGTAAATAAAGTAGTACAACATGGGGTAAACCTCTCTGCTAATTTAAATCAAACACACAGAGAAGGCAACCTAATGCCGTAATCTGTTAACCTTCGAGAGGCAAAGAACTATCACAGAGGTCACTATTTAAAGTAAAAATTAACAATTTCATTCCTTAAGTCCAACAGAGAACGTTAAAACAACAGCTATTTACAATTCCTTTCTCTTAAACCTATCTTTTACTTCCCACTCTACAATACTGGCCTGATAAAAAAGCCCCGATTAAGATTTACAAAATAAAAAATCACATTTCAAAACCAGTCAGTTTTGTTGATTCTCCTTTGGAGATTTTTCTCTGTATTTTCCCGGGTTGTCTCTTCTCCGGTCTTCAGCTGCACAACTTTTCTTACAGACAGGTATCTTTCAGAGAGCTATTCGGCTAGCAGTCTGTACTTGTTGGTGTTCTTGGCACTTCTCCTTCTAATTGTTCAAAATGTCTGGTTTTATACAGGTGAGGTGCCGGAAGACTGGAGGTTGGCAAACGTGGTGCCACTGTTTAAGAAGGGCAGTAAAGACAAGCCAGGGAACTATAGACCGGTGAGCCTGACCTCAGTGGTGGGTTAGTTGTTGGAGGGAATCCTGAGGGACAGGATGTACATGTATTTGGAAAGGCAAGGACTGATTAGGGATAGTCAACTTGGCTTTGCGCGTGGGAAATCATGTCTCACAAACTTGATTGAGTTTTTTGAAGAAGTAACAAAGAAGATTGATGAGGGCAGAGCAGTAGATGTGATCTATATGGACTTCAGTAAGGCATTCGACAAGGTTCCCCATGGGAGACTGATTAGCAAGGTTAGATCTCATGGAATACAGGGAGAACTAGCCATTTGTATACAGAGCTGGCTCAAAGATAGAAGACAGAGGGTGGTGGTGGAGGGTTGTTTTTCAGACTGGAGGCCTGTGACCAGTGGAGTGCCACAAGGATCGGTGCTGGGCCCTCTACTTTTTGTCATTTACACAAATGATTTAGATACAAGCATAAGAGGTACAGTTAGTAAGTTTGGAGATGACACCAAAATTGGATGTGTAGTGGACAGCGAAGAGGGTTACCTCAGATTATAACAGGATCTGGACCAGATGGGCCAATGGGCTGAGAAAGAATCATTGGAGTTTAATTCAGATAAATGCGAGGAGCTGCATTTTGGGAAAGCAAATCTTAGCAGGACTTATACACTTAATGGTAAGGTCCTAGGGAGTGTTGCTGAACAAAGAGACCTTGGAGTGCAGGCTCATAGCTCCTTGAGGGTGGAGTCGCAGGTAGATAGGATAGTGAAGAAGGCGTTTGGTATGCTTTCCTTCATTGGTCAGAGTATTGAGTACAGGAGTTGGAAGGTCATGTTGCGGCTGTACAGGACATTGGTTAGGCCACTTTTGGAATATTGCATGCAATTCTAGTCTCCTTCCTATCGGAAAGATGTTGTGAAACTTGAAAGGGTTCAGAAAAGATTTACAAAGATGTTGCCAGGGTTGGAGGATCTGAACTACAGGGAGAGGCTGAACAGGCTGGCCTGTTTTCCTTGGAGCGTCGGAGGCTGAAGGGTGACCTTACAGAGGTTTACAAAATTATGAGGGGCATGGATAGGATAAATAGACAAAGTCTTTTCCCTGGGGTAGGGGAGTCCAGAACTAGAGGGCATAGGTTTAGGATGAGAGGGGAAAGATATAAAAGAGACCTAAGGGGCAACTTTTTCACACAGAGGGTGGTACGTGTATGGAATGAGATGCCAGAGGATGTGGTGGAGGCTGGTACAATTGCAACATTTAAGAGGCATTTGGATGAGTATATGAATAGGAAGTGTTTAGAACGATATGGGCCAGGTGCTGGAAGGTGGGACTAGATTGGGTTGGGATATCTGGTCGGCATGGACGGGTTGGACCGAAGGGTCTGTTTCCATGCTGTACATCTCTATGACTTTATGTGCAATTCAGGGGACTCTAGACCCAGGAAGGTAAAATGGACCACCAGAACATGGACAACCTTTGAGAGGGATCATAATGGAGCAGTTTTTTGGAAAATTTCAAAGCTAGGTTGTGTAAAGTGAAGAATTGAAATCCCTTGTAGAGTTTCAACAAAATTTAGTAACCCACAACGTCATGAACATTGGAGAGGGGAGCTTGTTGAGTTATCTAAGGGGCCTGTTTCATCACCTTCGCTATTCGGTGTGTAGCTGTTCAATCATCGCTTTTGTTACCCATACTTTTTGCATGTTAAGCTTGGAACGTCAAAGTATAAATTCAAGGGAAGGTTCTCCAGGTTGCTCCCAGGTATGGAGCAGCTATCTTATGAGGAAAGTTGAGTAATTTGGGCCTTTTCTTGGAATATAGAAGATCGAGAGGCAATCCTTATTGAAGCAAACAAGATTCTTAGGGTTCTTGACAGGCTAGAGGGGTTGTTTCATCTTATGGGAAAGTCTCAGACCAGAGGGCATAATCTCAAAATAAGAGGTCACATATGTAAGGCAGAGAAGAGGACAAATTTCTTCTCTGTGTGCAAGTGAATCTGGATTTCTTTTTCCAATTGCACAAGTGTGTCAAGGTTCAGACAGACAAATTTTTATTCAGTAAGGGATTCGAGGGTTATGGAGAAAAAGTAGAAAGTGAAGTCGAGGATTATCAGATCAGCCATCATCTTATTGAATTGTGGAGCAGACTCAACGAGTTAAATAGCCTATCTCCATTCCTATGGTTGAGTGAGCAGGCCCTCTAATTTTCTTGCAGGCTATGTAGGCCTCCAGGATTCAGGCACAACAGTGACTTCCAGAACAAGAAATGAATGCCACAATTGGCATGCTGATGCTGCCCCCTCTTTGCTCTCTCCTTGTTTGACCACAAGAGATCATTAGTTTGAAAATAATATACTTCTCATTTAGTGAGGACTTAATTGTTTGTGTACTGTGAATATAAAAGAACCACACAGGTTTTCCTGAATTTAACAAGGAAAGAATGGAATTTGCTTTATTAGACTGAATCCAACCAAAATAAAATTGTAAAACATTCTCAGAATTTGCACACAAACCTGAGGCTTATACACACCCAAATACAGATTGCAGTGGGAAGGGCTAAATTGACTGAATTAGGAATCCATCAAAACTGACTCAGCTGGCTTCAGCGGTCTCAGTGATTCCAATTTAAAAATATAGATTACTGAGTTGGTTGCACTTCTTAAGATGACAGTACAGAGTTGAATCCTTTTAAAAAATCTGTCTACATCAAGGGTATGACTGGATTGCCCCAATCAGCAAACAGGCATCAATGCATGATGGGTAAGTCAGAGAGAAGGAGTGGTAAAACCATACGTATGTCTGCTCTCTCAGCTCGTCCTCAGTTCTGCTATTATATCATACTTAAAATATACAAAGGCTTATCTTGTCATAGTTTCCTTTCCAAATGCTAGGGAAATTCAAATAAGTTTTGTCTGCGGGTTCCAAAGGTTACTTTTCACCTCATGTCTGGAAAGCCTTCTTAGCCATAATCCACTGACCAAGTACAGTAATTATTTTTATTGGTTCCTTTCTAATAATGAAATAGCTGAAGTAATTGCCTTTATGCCTTGTTGATAGGTCAGCAGAAATAGCTATTGTCTTTACAAAAACAAAACACTGCAGATGGTGGAAATCTGAACTACTGGAGAAAGATGTGTGTCAGCATATTTAGAGAGAAAAACAGAATTAATGTTTTGAGTTCAATATGACAACTCAAATCAGCATCAAGCTAGACTCTCCATTAACTCTGCTCCTCTCTCCACATATGCTGACAAACCTGCTAGGTTTCTCCAGCTTATTTGTTTATTTGGTGGGTCTTTAGACTTTGTCTCCATTCCATAGATTGGAATGTGAGATGTATTGTTGGGCAAATTAGGATAGGCACCTTTAGCTGTGCTCTCGTGTTGTTAAAGTCTGTTTTCGAACAAATTGTGTGCTTCCAATACCAAGACTGCCATAAGCCACCATGATAATGTCACAATCAAGACAAAGCCGGCTGGCTGACATCCCCCATCCTTGCTGGCTTTATTCCTCCCATCCAATGGCTCATTACTTCATGCTCTTTTTAAGCATGCCAGTCACTGCACCATTATATGGTGGTGCTGGCCATAAACATAACTACTTTCAGAAGTTCAACTAGTATTTCCAGTTGGTGAATTAACAAAACAGGATTTAACATAAGCATGACTTCATGGTACGATCAAAGGCCAATCTATCTGTTATAATGCTTAGATTAAGAATAAATGTTTGTGAAACTTCAGTGAGAACACGTCTGATCAATTATGATCCCCATCAATTATTCCTTATCCTACCTAACATTCATAGCTCAATATCTGGATTCAGGTCCTACCTGCCCCGGGTGTATGTCAGGTTAGGCATCCTTGCCAGAGGATTCGCAGTAAGGTTAAAATCAACTAGGCGAAAGTGAGGACTGCAGATGCTGAATCAGAGTCTAGATTAGAGTGGTGCTGGAAAAGCACAGGTCAGGCAGCATCCGAGGAGCAGAAAATCGATGTTTTGGGAAAAAGCCCTTCATCATGAGTTCCTGATGAAGGGCTTTTCCCCGAAACATCGATTTTCCTGCTCCTCGGATGCTGCCTGACCTGCTGTGCTTTTCCAGCATCACTCTAATCTAGACCCAGGTGTAGTCATAGCATGTCCCAACAGGTTGATCAAAATAACTACATTTAGCACTGCCACTACCCTCACACCAAGAGCTGAAACATATTGCCACCCATTCAACCATCATCAGGTAGATTTCCCAAATAGATCTCTCACTGATGCACTGCAGGTCTGGGTGACATACAAAGAGAGGAAGGAGAGTCTAACAAAGATGTGCCTGCATACCTTGATTCACAAGAAAGAGGTGATGCAGGGCATTATCAAGCTAGTCAGTGAGGAAGATGAAAGCATTTACTATCTTATCTTCTAGCCCCACTCAGACCACTATAGTCCATTACATCCTAATTTACAAGCTACAGGTAAATCTCTTACACTCTGCATCTGACTCTCTCTTCAATTCACAGCCATTGGGTTGTACCTCAACAGGACAATTGGACATGTAAAAACATACAAGACATGCACAAAGAAACTGCACAAGGGTAAATTTTGACATTCATGTGCAATACGGCATGCTATAGTTTATAAATGTATTTGGAACACTGATTTTTATGGTGACATATACTTTTTTATTGTGACCAAATGGGACCGTGACAATGAAGAAAGAAGATGTGATGTGAGACAGTTAATGAATAGAAAATTTGGGTTCTAGTTGCTGGCATCGCAATTCACTGACAGCCTGGTTAGGAAAGGGCAGCTAAAGTTGCAGTCTCTCATCCTTCTCCTAGTGCTCTGATCCTTAGCTGCTTACAATATTGTTGATGCTAATGACTGGAGTGTGTCACCAAGCAGACTATATTGATCCAAAACACCCATTCTGGCAAGTAAACTGCAGGTTTTCTCCAGTGCATGACATATAGTAGAATTATTATTTCAGCAGACTGCTCTACATCATTTGTGTGGTCACATGTGCTTCATATGAGTATAAGCTTTGCCTCAGGGTTAATAACCATGTGGGCAGCAAGTAGCTCATTGCCCATAAGTGACTCTTTGGTTTGCCTTGTTGGCTGAAATGCATCTAGCACTGCAGGCTGTACTGAACAAAGTCATCATGACTGCTGCCAGGATACAAGAGATTGAGCTGCATGATTCATGGATCAGTGGTGCTGGAAGAGCACAGCAATTCAGGCTCGTTGGATGCTGCCTGAATTGCTGTGCTCTTCCAGCACCACTGATCCAGAATCTGGTTTCCAGCATCTGCAGTTATTGTTTTTACCTGCATGATTAATTGCCTATGGTCATACTTCAGCATCGAAATGATATCCCTCCCTATTCCAACATTGTGATGGAACCTATGGTTTCAAAGTTTTTTTTAAGATGGACTCTAAATGAAAAAGGGAAACAAACAAGAAACTAACCCTTATAAGACTGAAACTTAGCAAAACCTCTAGAGTAGCTGGAGTTTACTGAAATAATATAAATGAAAATAACTAGAACTCAATATGATCCCAAGAGGATCATGGTTAGATCTAGAAGCTGAAAATAGGCAAATATACAGTTGCTGGTGCTGTTTCTGCTACTTTTAGATCATGTAGATGACTCGACACTATCCAACTGTCATAAACCAAGTTGAGGAGGTTCTGGAGTCATGTACCATTTTTGATGAAGACTACACCAGTAGAACTTGGGAGGGTCGTGCACTGCTATCAACTGGGAACCAAGTTATGTTGTAGAAAAAGAGAAGCTGAAATTCTTTGAGAGGAAGATAGAGTTTAAGAATTTTGTGGCTGCGAATGATATGCTGAATGGACTGTTAAACTAGTTTCTAAGAACTATCTCAGTTATATCTGCTAACTTAGTAATTCGCAGCTTATGGATTGGTTAGCTCACTTAGTGGATGGCTAGTTTGCAATGCAGAGTGATGCAAACTGGGTTCAATTCACATTATGGCTGAGGCTACCGTGAAGGAATCTCCTTCTCACCAGAGATATGGTGACCCTCAGGTTAAATCAGTCATCTATCTCTCTCTAATAAGACAACAGCTCCGTAGTCTGTTAGGACTTATCTGCTTCCTTATTGTTTGCCTGCTGATTCACATTCTCCTAATTCTGCATTTTGGAGTAGATAATTAGCTAAGATAGTTTTTAATGTTTGCTTTAATTGGCTTTGATAGTAAAGATTATTTTGTTTTAAACTGTAAAATTTTGTGTAAAATTTACTTTCAGTAAATAAGTGATTTCAGATAAAGTCACTGGTCTCTACTGATATTGTAATACAGAATGAGTTGTCACAGGAACCTTCAAAGTGATGTATGTGCAGACAACAGCAGTGGTAACCATTGTTACAAAACTGCATTCGTATTTTTTAATGTCTGCTAAAGAATCCAAAGCTATAGAGTTTGATTTATGATAAGAGATTGAGTACTTTAGGCTTATATAGTCTGTATTTAGAAGGATGAGAGATCCAACTGAGGTTTATAAGATACAAAAGGGACTGACAGTGTAGGCGTATAGTGATGTTTCCTTGTGTGGGGCAAACAAGAATGAGAGGTCATAATTTTAGGATAAGGGTAGCAGATATAAAACAAATGCGGGGAAATTACTTCTCTCAAAGGGTCATGAATCAATGGAATTCATTACTCTAGAGTGTGGTAGATACTGAGACATTGAATAAATTTAAAGGAGGAGTCAAGCAGATTTGTAATTAGCAATGCCTTGAAGGGTAACGGAGCACAGGCAGGAAAGTGGAGTTAAGGCTAAGAGGAGCCATAATTGTATTAAATGGTGGAACAGGCTCGATGGCCGAATTGCCTAATTCTGCTCCTAGTTCTTGTGTTCTAAAGGAGGAAAGCTGCTATCCTTACATAATCTAACCTATATACAACTCCAGACCTATAGCCGTGTAGTTGATTCTTAACTGCATTGTGAAATGGCCCAAGAAGCCATTTAATTGCATTACAAAAGACTGCTCACAAACAACCTTTATGGAAATAGACTTCTAGAGGCTAAAAGGTGTCACGGTATGAGGAGAACATGGGAATAAGGTATTGAGAGAGAGATTCAGCCATGATCATGTTGATTGGCAAAGCGAGATCAATGGGCTGAATGGCATTCTCTGCTCTTATTTTCTATATTTCCAACCTTCTGAAGGGAAATTATGGACTGTTTTGACCCCAGAACATGGTAATACTGGAGAAACCAAATCCCAGGGTGAAATTGTCTTGATGGGTGACAAGTTTTATTTTTGTCCTTTTTTTTTAAACCATAGAAGCCAGTCATTAACCATGTTCATAAGAGACTGTCAATGTAATTTTAACAAACGAACATAAATATTACACAAGAGAAAAATACAAACTATATGATACGGGACATGAACTGTTGGAACAGTATCATGATAAATGTGAAAATAAGTCAATCCATTTATTCCAGCAATACACTTATACACCCAAACCTCAATTTAAAACGACACTCATCTTCTTGTTACTTGACACAGTTGTAATCAGTTTCCTTTCATCAAATTTCCTACATTCACTGTTTTCTTCAGTTAATGTCTCTCTTAGACTCTGAAAACAAACTGCTAATTCAGCTACTACTTGAGTTGGTTCCCTAAATCCCTGTTCTTCAAAACAGCTTTGCTGGATATGTCATTCTGAAACTCCTGCCATGTTATGCTTCTGAAACTACCATCTCACTGATCTCTTAAGCATCTCAGGACTTGAACTCCGCCCTGACAGCTTACAGTCTGCTAATGACAAGACCTCTGCCATTTTGAGCCTTTTTTTCCCACTCCATTAACCATTTTCTTGCTCTTCCTCTCTCTGTGCCTTGGTGGTTATATAACTCAAGTCAGGAAATACCTGAGCAATTATCTCCTAGATGGGTTGCTGTTCATTTAGCTGCAAACACACTTCTAAGAAATGCTGTTTTGAACTCTATATTAAAAATTAGTCTCTGACCTTTTTAAAAATGTCAGACTTTCACAGAACTGACGAACTAAAATCAATTTTTCCTCCACTTCTGAACCTCTTCTCAAACTATTTTCATTAATATGAGCCTTCATAACAGGTTATGTAATGAATGTTGGGTTTAATTGCAATATACCCATATCTTATGACTAAATTAAATAAAACTTGCACCTTGGAACGTTTACTATCCTAACAAAGTTGGGTAACTCCATCTACTTCTTCCCAATGAGTCATAAAGAAATATAGTTAGTTGTCGTCACATACAAAGCCTCACTTACACAACAATGGAGGGCAAATTGAGAGATGCTGAAAAATATCTCCAGCCTGGAAGGAATCAGATACAAAACAAACTCACCACAGTCAAGCACAAACAAACTATTGTTCTGCCCCACACTGAGGTTGCTGAATTGCACCACCACAACTGCAATAGCATCCTTACTGAAGCACAAAATCTGACACACTGAGCCCAATCTTCACTCTTTGTAAGTGGGCGGGTTTTGAATGGATTAA
This sequence comes from Chiloscyllium plagiosum, assembly GCF_037043375.1. Taxonomy (NCBI): domain Eukaryota; kingdom Metazoa; phylum Chordata; class Chondrichthyes; order Orectolobiformes; family Hemiscylliidae; genus Chiloscyllium; species Chiloscyllium plagiosum. Next base: position 128,268,442 of record NW_028270142.1, on the reverse strand, counting down.
AATCAGACAAATTACTTGTTACTGAGATGCTGGCAAAAGTGTCGAATGCAAATCATCGTAAACATATACAAACAATTGTCGATATCCCTTCGGCACAAATAATTTTTCAACTGAAGCAAATGGACAGTAATCAAGAGGAAGAATCTGCTGATTTTTCTATTCCTCACCAGAGAACTAAAGCTAGCTGCAGTGGCCATCCTTCAAAATCTAAATTTATGTTAGTGACAACTGTATGTGTACTGAAAACGAATTCAATGTTGAATCTAAGGTTTGGGGGAAAATGATTCATCATATTAAACACTATTTATTTAATCCACTAATTAAATCAATGGAGTAGAAATTATATGATAACATCTGGGATCACTTTTTTAAAAGACCACTTGATTTCGACTGTGATTATAGTTGATTGTGGATAGAAACAATCACATCCAAGATTAATTAAAATCCAGCTGGCATGGGAGCTACGATGATTTCAAAAATTGAGCCAATGTGATAGTAAGAGAGCAGTTGACACTGATGTCAGAGAACCAATTAATTGGGTCAGATGGGGCTCTTGTGGTGCAGTGATAGTGCCCCTACCTTCGAGCAAGGAGACCTGATTTGAAGTCCCATTTGCTTCAGAGGTATGTAACAGAAAATATAACTGACTTATCTCAGTTGGGGGTCTTGTGGCAATGTGGTAGTGTCCGGGACGGATGCCACAGAGTGGCAATAAATTTTACTTCAAGAAAGTTTCTTATCCACTTAACTGACTTTATGAATGGATATGCACTTTTAAAATCCAAATGGCCACTCCATTTTATAGCTTTTATTGTTCTAATGAAAAACTTGTAAATAATCTATACATTCATATTCATTCTTCCTGTGATTGAAATACCTGAAAGTGCTCAGTTTAGCAAAATTACAGAACATTTTACTTTTTTTTTTAAGTAGTACACATTGCATATAGTAAATATAACATCTATTATATAGAAGCAATATTTCACTAACACTAAGCTTAATGCCCAGTTAATCTGCTTTTTGTTTTGGTTAAGACAGATTTTTGTTGTCCAGAGCATGAAATAAGTTTCTGCCTTTCGATTACTGCCATTGTCTTAATCTGCAATTAAGACCACATCCACTGAGCAGCACGGTGGCTCAATGGTTAGCCCTCTGCCTCTCAGTGCTAGGGCCCGGGGTTCGATTCTAGCCTTGGGCAGCAGTGCAAACTCCAAAGAGACATTCTCCCCATGTCTGCTTGGGTTTCCTGCAGGTGCTCCGATTTCCTCCCACAGTCCAAAGATGTGCAGGTTAGGTGGATTGGTGATGCTAAATTGCACAGTCTCCTGGAATTTGCAGACTAAGTGGGTTAGCTATGAGAAAATGCAAGGTTATAGGAATAGGATCGGGGTGGGTTTGGGTGGCAAGCTTTTCAGAGGGTCAGTGTAAACTCGATGGACCTAATGGCCTGCTTCCAAACTGTAGGGAATCTATGACTCAAGGCAGACAGGATCTCCCTGTTTAGTACCTCAGCTACTCGTAACACCTCAACAAATGCAAATATGCTCATTTAAGTTGAGCCCATAAAATTCCAGCCTAGAACTATCAGCTTGACCAAATGAGAAAAGCCGATTCCATTTCTGAAAACAAAATTATTTTATGGGATGTGAAAGCCTCCGACAAGGCCAGCATTTATTGCCCATCCCTATCTGCCTTTAAACAGAGGGCAAATGTAGAGTCAACCACATCATTATGGGTCTGGAGTCAGACTGGCCAAATCAGATTTTCTTCCCTAAAGATGAACTAAAAGGGTTTTAACAAAAATAACATGTCGTAGTTAACCACTGCTGAGAGTAGTTTTTAATTTCAGAATGGTTAAATGAACTTAAATTCCATCAGGTAGGATTTGAACCCAGTGTCAGAGGTTGAGGTCTTTGGAACTCCTTGCCACAGAGCTATGACAGCAGAGTCCTTATGTATATTTAAAGCTGGGATAGGTAGATTCTTCATCAATAGAGGAATCCCTGCTGCCTGTGGCAACACCTAAAGAACATTACAGGATACAAAATGAAGCAGAGCAAGATGGTGGGCCAAGATACATCCCTCCTTGATGCGCTCAATGCTTTCTGTGATCGGTTTGAGCCCAGACAGCCCCAGGCACACCTGTTCCCTCAGTCACTGCTGCAAATGTCAGACTGACCTTCTTGGGAGTCAACCCAAGGAAAGCGAGAGGCCCGCACAGTGTCCCTGACCAAGCACTCAGATCCTGTGAGGATCAACTGGCAAAGGTAATCACTGACATCTTCAACCTATACCTCCAATAAGCTGAAGTCCCCACCTGCTTCAGGAAGACCACCATCATCTCTGTACCAAAGAAAGCACATGCAATGTGCCTTAATGACTAGTTGCTCTGACCTCAATAAACATGAAGTGCTTGGAGAGGCTGGTCATGGCCCACATCAATTCCAATCTCCTACAATTTGCCTACCAACGTAACAGGTCCACAGCAGATGCCATATCCCTAGCCCTACACTCACCCTTGGAACATATGGATAACAAGGACACCTGCTCATTAACTATAGCCCCACCTTTAACAACATTACTCCCTCCAGACTGATCTCAAAACTCTGATCTTGGTCTCAGCTCTGCCATCTGCGATCGGATCCTCAGCTTTCTCACCTACAGAGTGCAATCAGTGAAGATGGGTAACTGCACCTCCTCAACAATAACACTCAACACTGGAGCCACCCAAGATTGTGTCCTCAGCCCCCTAGTGTACTCTCTGTACACCCACGACTGTGTTGCTAAATTCCAAACCAATGCCAGCTACAAGTTCGCTGATGACAAGACCATTGTAGGACAGATATCTAACAACAATGAGTCAAAGTATAGAAGGGGGACAGAGAGCTTGGTGACGTGGTGCAATGAGAACAACTTCTCTCTCTCAACGTCCGTAAAACTAAAGAACTGATCATTCAGAGACAGAGGAGGAGAACACGCCCCCATCTACATTCGCAGAACTGAGGTTGAGAAAGTGGAGAGCATCAAGTTCCTCAGGAGGGACGACAGCCAACCACCTGTCCTGGACTTCCCATGTAGATGTGATGGTCAAGAAGGCACAACAACATCCCCTATTCCTCAGGTAGTTCAGGAAATTCAGCACGTCCATAAGGATCCTCACCAACTTCTACAGGTGCAAGATTGAGAGCACACTGTCCAGGTGCATAATGGCCTGATATGGCAACTGCCCTTTCCAAAATTGTAAGAAACTATAGATGGTTGTGTGCACAGCACAGACCATCATAGAAGCCAAACTCCATCGATGGACTCCATTTACATGGTTCGCTGCTGCAGAAAGACTGCCAATATTATCAAAGACCCATTGCACCCTGATAATAATTTCCTACAACCCCTTCCATCAGACAGAAGATACAGAAGCCTGAACATATGCATCAGCAGGTTCAGGAACAGCTTCTTCCCTGCCATTATTAGACTGATGAATGGACTCTCTAACATTAAATAATGCTGATCTTGCTAATGCTGATCTCGCCTAGCGCAAGCTCTATGCAATGTAATCTAAGTCTTTTTGATCTGTACATCCTTGCTTATGATTTGCTTGTACTCTTGTAAACAAAGCTTTTCACTGTACCTTGGTACACGTAACAACAAAAATCAATCTAGGGTTACAGGGAAAATGCATGAAAGTGTATGCGAGAAATATCAGATCAGCCATGATCTTATGAATACCAAAACAGGTTCAAGAGGTCTACTCTTGTTCCTACTTCTCATGGTCTTAACCATCACCAATGAGGCACGCAACCACTTCACAATGTTGCGTTATTCTAGTGTACCAGGTATGATATTTGTCTACAACTAACAAGTCCCCAGATCAAAACCAAAAAAAATTAAACATTGCTAAAGCTTAGACATCTGCCTGTGAGGAAAAGATGTGTAAAGCCCTACCACACATTTCCCATTTATTTGACTATTTTGGTGAGAATCTAATTAGCAGTTCAGAAAAAAAACTGAAATATTTGTTGCAAGGGGAAAACATGAAACCTGTTTTCTCTGTTCAAGACAAATTTATGGCTGTGTCATATAAATGAAATTGTGAATTGCCTCAACATTCTCAAATTACACTAAGTGATGTTGTAAAAATGTAATGTGACCTATTGAGTATAGAGGAACTGAACTAACAGAATTTGACAATCTCGCTATTCTGAACCTGAACTGCTCTTTTCCTGCTACACTAGCTAGTTGCTTGCAAGATTTCCTGTAAGTATGAAGCATTGCTGTCCAGTCCTATCCTAATGTCCACAGGTTAAAAATAAAGTGCACAAAATGTGTATTTGACATAATGAAAATAGAAAAATGTTGAAGATTTCAAGCTCAGGAACCCTTTTTCCCTTCAGCTCACAATCTTATTCAAACCCACAGTTCCCTCAATGACCAGGATTACGAAAATGATAAAAGGAAAAATACTATGGATAATGGAAATACGAACAAAAATGCTAGAATACTCATCTCAGCACAGCTGCTGCTCAATCTAAATACTTCCAACACTTTTTATATTTGCTTTTAATTCCCTGTCTCATGGACAGCATTTACAATTAGGAGACTCCATCTGTTCAGCAACTGGCTTACAATTTTCCACAGTCAAATTTAATGCCAAAATTTTGAAGGAGGTGTTTTCTTCTCTCATTCTGTCTCCTTCCAATTACTTGTACCTAATTATCTCCAAAAATCACTTCAAAAAAACTTTGTATTGACTCTTTGTATGTGTAGTGTGGGATACCTACTCTTCTATTGTTAACAAGAATGTCAGTACTTTGTGAACACAAAGTTCAACAGTGCTTTTCTGAGGTGGGCCACATACTTCAGGAAACAGTGCTCCGACCTTTTCTTACAATGGTGGTCACTGTGGTAATAAAATGCAGCAAATGTCAACATCAAGCATTCACAATTAATTATGGCACAGCGGGCTACAAAACAAAGTACTCTCCTAATCTGACTCATGTGACAAACCATGGGTGTAACTGGAAAGGTGGGCCTCTCTGACTACACTAGACTGTCTTACTCTCATTAGCCATTTTTCCAAATCTTTGGACTGAGACTGCACAATACTGCTGAATTAAAGTTTGATGCCGTAGGTCTATGTTCACAAGGATCTGGATTTGGATGATACATTCCTTTCAAATAAACTCTCTGGTCTGCATATGGGAGTTAGAAATTGATGTGAGCACAGACCTCAGAATCAGAACACTAGCACTCTAATCGACATCAAAATCCAGGTCTACTGTAATATACCTAAGTTTATCCTCACAATTTACTAGTGGTCAAACTTTGAATCAAGATGGGCCTTCAAATCATCTGGTCTCATTCTTCTAGGATACCAAGCTTATTCACACTGTAGTCATCTGTTTCTTTAATCATCACCAGTCACATGTGGCTAATCGAGAATCCAGATGCAGCTAACTGCACTTCTGGTTAGCAAATAAAAATGAGTAATAGGTTAATTGGAATGGGATTTTAATTTTCATTTTTTGGAGTGTGTATTCCAAAGCTGTTCAGTCAGAAAAGGAGATACAGGACTGCTTTTGATCATTGAGTGTGCTATGCTTGCTGAATAATCAAGATACACTGGAGTTGTACTCTATGCGAGATGTTTTCCACTGAAATCAGTGTGGGTGGTTGAAACAACGTGCAGTAGCCATACCTGTGACTAGCCAGCAATTTTAACTGGTTACCAGCCCTTAAGAGGATCCAGTGTCCTCCTGATATTTTCTGGCAAGTTTCTTCAGGTAACACTTGCCACTTATGAAAAAAAATCATTTAATAGCATATGTTCCATGATTTTCTTCACAGGCTATGAACCTAAGCTCTTATTGGGTTTGTTACTTCACCATATCTGCAAATTTTGTTTTGGTTTTACTTTCACTTATACTTCACTTCAGTCCTTCTGAAAAATCTATAAGATAGCGGAGTCCTAGACCACATATTTTTCATAACTTTTCCCTGTATCATCAAGAATCACCATCATTGTTTTTCACTGTATAACCTGCCTCCTGGGTCTCATCAACATAAATTGTCTAACATATTTTAGGTATCATTTGACCAATGCAACCTGCCCCTTGACTTCAATGTGCCATCTGGATTTGAGCTCAATTTAGTAGTGAACATGTTTGCATTTCTTATTGCTGCCTCACACTACTTCAACATAATTAGTGACAACCAATACCCCCAAGTCTCTCTCAAATTTTCCTTCAATAAACTCTAACCAATCTATTAAATACTTGATAGAGTTGAACTAGTATAATACAGTATGGCTCAGGTCATCAGTAGCGCACAAACTCTTATGTCTAATTAAACCAAAATAAATTTGAGAATCAAATGGTGTATTGCTTTGGTGTGAGCTGTCAAAATAAGCTTAATTTATTAAGTGCTCTTATGGTGCAATGATAATGTCTCTACATCTGATCGAGGAGACCTCGGTTCAAGCCCCACCTGCTCCAGAGGTTTGCAATAACATCTCTGAACGGGCTGATTTTAAAAAAAGTCAATGATACTGTGCAACTAACAGGGATCCACACAGTAAAGGTTTCATCGATGGAATCATTTGGAACACCATTTACTGAATTTGCCATTATTAATATTTTATTGATATCCAAAGAGTGAGTTTATCAATCAAAGTTTAAACCAATGCTCCAACAACTAGTTTTTTAAAAAAATATTTTAAACTCCAATAAATACTATTTAAATACAATTGCTTGGTCAGTTGTGAAATACAATTTTGACCATGAGACATACCACAATCGGACAGCACTGCCTCAACACTAAGCTAACTGTTTACAAGACTGGCAAAATTATGCAGACCTACAAGTAAATCACAAAACAGAAACAGAAAACCTGCCTATGTTGTTTATCCCTCACATTAACTAAGTCCCATGAGTCACAAATGTAGCTTCAATAATTACATCACGTGCAAGCACCTAACTCTGCTCAATATATTTAGGGCTACTGAATGAAAAGCAAACAGAATATGCAAGTAAAGCTGCAATCGCATTCCAAAAAATTGAAATTCAATTTCAAATTCTTTTACCTTCTGACTGTAAAAAAGAGCATTTACAGTGGTTAAAAAGTAGTTGCTCTGTCATCAGTAACTTGGCTTCCTACTTAGCATCACCAGCAAATCAAACTTTGGGAGTCAAACTCAACACACTTGTCCCAAAGAACTACAAGCATTCAGTAAATGATCAAAGCCAATACATTTCTAACAGATTAAATTCTGAATTTTAGTCTGAACCGGAAATCCCAGCTATTGATTAATCCTCAAACTAAAACATACGCTCTAGGTAAGTACTGAATCAGACTGTCTCTTAAATAATCAAATAAAATGCGTAAATCTAAAACCTAATCAGTCCAAGTTATATTTCGACATCTTGACCGCAAGCCACTACCAAAATTATAGCTAAATGTCAGATTCACAAAATGCCAAACAGCAACAATAGCTTGCATTTATACATGCCTTTAAAGTACTAAAATATCCCAAAATCCTCCACAAAATGATTTGAAGTTGGATACTAAGCCACATAAGGAGATATCAAGGAAAATAACCAAAAAGAATAAAAAGAGTAATACCCTTCTGAAGCGTCAGTGAACTCGAAACGTAAACTGTTTTCTTTAGGTATAAAGAGCGGTTGAGAAGATTAGGATTATTTTCAGTAGAAAGGTGGAGGTTGGGGGGGGGGGGGGGGGGGGGGGGGGTGCAATTGAGGTCTACGAAACCATAAGAGGTATAGACAGGGTGAATAGCAAGAAGCTCAAGTTTAAGGTAAGCGGTGAAAAGTTTAAGGGAGCTATGCATGCAAATTTCTTTAAGCAGAGGGTAGTAATTGCCTGGAATGCATTGCCAGCAGAGGTGGTACAGGTGGGCACAATAGCGTTATTTAAGATGTATCTAAACAAATACATGAATGGGCAGGGAGCAAAGGGATACAGATCCTCTAAAAACAGGCGACAGGTTTAGATAGAAGATCTGGATCAGTGCAAGCTTGAAGGGCCAAAGGGCCTGTTTCTGTGCTGTAATTTTCTTTGTATTTTTCTTGTTCTTCACAGATGCTGCCAGATCTGCTGAGTTTCTCTGGCAATTTCTTTATTTGTTTGTATCGGATCTCCAGCATTCTCAGTTCATTGTTTTATTTCTAAATGACCAACAGTTTAGCCATAAAGATAGATTTTCTGCTGAAGGAGGAAATGGAGGTCAAAAAGAGGAGGGGTTTAGGGAAGGAATTAAAACTTCAGTGCCTAGTATTGAAAATGTAGTCAGCAATGATAGAGCAGTTAAACCCAAATATCTTCCAGATGTTTGTGGGGTTGGATGAATAGACAGAGATAAAGCAGGCTGAGGACACAAAGGCATGTGAAAGAAAGTGTGGACATTTGAAAAATTAAAGTGTTGACTCAGCACCAATATAGATCATGAGGCTCTTGTGCAGTGGTAATGTCCTACCTCTACTACTAGGAGGCTTGGGTTCAAGTCTCGCTCGAGGTCTGTAGTAATATATCTGAACAAATTGACTATAAACTATCTATATGAGAGAGAGCATTCAAGCAGTGACCCAGTCAGCAAACTTTTCGATGACCACACGTTTAAGCAGAGCGCCAAGTGGGATGCCAGCCAAGTGTGCATTAAAATAATAGCTATGAGGATTTCACCAATATATACAAACTGAGTCAAGGGTGAAATTGAGCAAAAATACGGAGGTAGAAATGGTAAGATGCACGGTTGGATGCTCGTTTCAAGGTCAAATACAGCACTAAAATAGCAAACAGTTGCCAGGGTTAGTGATGAAATTGGTAAACAGGAATTTAGTTTGGACTGCAGACCAAACAGAATAACCTCAAAAATCTTCTGATATTTAACTGGAGAAAATTTCTGCTCAATCTACAAATATCAGCTAAGCAGTCCAATAATTTAGTGGTGGAATAGAGAAATGCAATGGAAAGGTAGAATTGTGTGCAGAAGCGAAATACAGTTGATGCTGGAAATCTGAAAGAAAAACAAAACAAAATGCAGGAAATGTGCAGAAATCAGGCAGTATCTGTGGCAAGAACCCAAGTTCACATTTCAGGTCAATGACCTTCCATCAGAACAGAGGAACACCGAAATGTCCGAGTTTTTAAGCCAGCAGGAAGAACAAAGGAAAAGTCTGTGATGGAGTGAAGGACAGGAGAGATTTTATGATGCAAAATCCAAAATGAGCAGTCATGAGTATATAAAAAAAATGACATTTGCTGTTAGCCTAAACACCTGCAGATAATATTGCCAAGGGCAGCACATAAGTGAGAAATAGGGAAGAGCATGGTAATTCTTTGAGGGACGCTGGAACAGGAACAGGAACAGAAGTCATTGCAAATAATACTAACACTACAAACAGATGGAGAAAATAATAGGAGCCAGTTGAGTGCAGTCTGACCCAGCAGGACAGCAACAGAGAGATATCAGAAGAGTATGGTGTGGTCAGTAATAAAGACTCAAGACAATTTGAGGAGGACAGGATATACTTCACCTTTGTTAGAAGCACATCAGATTAGACATCATTTGTGACTTTCAATACTAGGAGTGACAAACTACCTGGAGAGATTCAAACCTGAAGCTTGGAACGATAATATATTCAAGAACATTGGAGAGGAAAGGGAGATAGGGATCAATGGGGGTGTTTTTTTATTTTCAGATGAATCATGTCAACGGATTTAGAGAACAGTGGAACAGTCCCCGAGGAGCGATGGCTGCTAACATGTCGTCCTAGAAGGGAAGTTAAATAGTCAGCAGTTTAGTGGGAATTGGGTTTGGGGGGTGGAAAGGGTCTCATGAACAAGACAAACAAAGGTGAGAGCTCAGGGCTAAAACAGGAGGGAACATTCAATGAAGTTTCACCCACTGGGTTGGTAGGTAGGAGTGGCATAGACAGTGGATCAGATGGCCTCAATCTTAGTGACATAAAAATTCATGATATGCTGCATCTTTGAGATCATCAAACAGAACCTGGACTGAACAAGCCCTTTAAATACGGGTGCCTCCCCAAAGTCTATGCACCATCTATAAGGCACAACTGATGGAATACTCTCCACTTACTTTGGATACATGCAGCTCCAACAACATTCAAAAGGCATCATATTCAAGACAAAGAAGCCTGCTCGATTGGCAACCCATTCACTCCCTCTGCCACAAGTGAACAGTGACATGACTGCATACCACATAAAAGATGCATTGTAACAACTCAGTAAACCCCCTTCAATACCTTTCAAAGTTCGGTTTCTATGATTTAGCAAGTTAAGGGCTGTAAGAACACCAACACCAGATAATAAGACGACTGGTGGATTAGCAGAAAGCATAGGGGACTGTCAAAGAATACAGGAGAATGTAGATAAGACTGGAGAGTTGGGTGGAGAAGTGGCAGATGAAGTTCAATCCAGGCAAATGTGAGGTTCATTTTGGGAAGTCTAATTCTAGAGCGAATTATACAGTGAACAGAAAAGCCTTGGGAAAAGTTGATGAGCAGAGAGATCTGGGAGTTCAGGTCCATTGTACCCTGAAGGTTGCTGCACAGGTGGATAGAGTGGTCAAGAAGGCATAAGGTATGCTTGCCTTCATCGGGTAGGGTATTGAGTATAAGGATCTGGTTTCCAGCATCTGCAGTCATTGTTTTTACCTTATTGAGTATAAGGGCTGTGAGGTCATGTTAAAATTGTACACAACATTGGTTGGGCCGCATTTAGAATACGGTGTACAGTTCTGGTCACCACATCACCAAAAGGATGTGGACGCTTTGGAGAGAGTGCAGAAAAGCTTTACGAAGATGTTGCTTGGTATGGAAGGTGCTAGCTATGAAGAGAGGTTGAGTAGGTTAGATTTGTTTTCAATAGAAAAAAGGAGATTGAGGTGCGACCTGATTGAGGTCTACAAAATCATGAAGCATATAGACAGGGTAGATAGAGATAAGCTTTTTCTCAGGGTGAAGGATTCAATAACGAGAGTTCACGCTTTCAAGGGGAGAGGTGAAAAGTTTAAGGGGGATACACGCGGCAAGTAACTTACACAGAGGGTGGTAAGTGCCTGGAATGCGCTGCCAGCAGAGGTAGTAGAGGCAGGCATGGTAGATTCATTTAAGATGCGTCTCGACAGATGCACAAGTAGGTGGGGAGCAGAGGGATATAGATGCTTTGGAATTGAGCAACAGGTTTAGACAGTGTATTTGGATCGGCTCAGGTTTGGAGGGCCGAAGGGCCTGTTCCTGGGCTGTAAATTTTTTTTGTTCTTTCTTTGTTCTACCATAACCTGCAAGCTTTCCTCTCAACGACACACATCCTGACTTGGAAAGATATCAATGTGCCTTAACTGTCACTGGATCAAAATTCTGGTACTCCCTCCATCACTACACTGTGGGTGCACCGAGACCACATTGGTGACATAGTTCATGATGGTGGCTCACTAATGCCTTTTCAAGGGCACTAGCTTTGGCAGCTATGCTCACAATCCACAAATAAATATTTTTAAAAGTTGAAAAAGGTCATTTCAGGTAAGTACAAAAAACTTTCAGAATGCCAGAGAGAAAAAAAACACAAAATTAAAATTCAGGAATCTCCAATGAAATTGCAGGTACGGTTGGATTTTAGTATCATTTAAATCTCAGACAGTGATGACCAATGCTGCCTAGTGGGTTAATTAGAAATGATATCTTCAATAAAAGGCAATCATATTATCATTTCAAATTTGTAGACCTGTAATTTGCAATTGAGAATTAGGATTTATACATACATGTTCAGATTTCCTACCTTTAGGTAAATATTGTATATTGATTGGTCCATTGCTGTATTTATTTTGCCTTATTTGTTCACAGAATGAGGGCATCGCTGGCTAGGCCAGCTTTATTTCCTATCCTTAAATGCCGTCAAGAAGGTGGTGGTGAGTCGCTGTTTGGAAGGAGGTTCCATGATTTTGACTGAGTTACTGTGAAGGAACACTGACTTAATTTGAAGTCAGGATGGTGAGTGGCTTGACGGGGAACTCTCAGGTGGCCGTATTCCCATGCATCTGTTGCCCTTGTCAGTCTAGGCGGTGCAAGTATCAAACAAAAAATGCTGGAGAAACTCAGGCAGTCTGACAGCATCTGTAGAGAGAGAAACTGTTAACTTGAGTCCAACATGAATCATATCAGATTTGAAATCTTAACTTCGTTTCACACTCTCCACAGATGCTACTGGACCTACTGATTTTCTCCAGCATTTAGTGTATTTATTTCAGAGTTCCAGCTTCCACAGCATTTTGCTTTTATTAGAGGTAGAGGTATCTAGTTTGTAAGGTGTTGTTAAAGGTACCTTGGTGAGTTCCTGCAGTATTTTGTGATGGTATACACTGCTGCCTCTGCATGTTGGTAGCACAGGGAGCGAATATTTAAGTCCAAGATTTGGAAATGAAGCATTCCCATGTGCCAAACATTGATGGAAGCCAGCTTCTCTCAGTAGAAGGAACGTAGAAAAACTCTAGCATTCCACCAACCCCCTCTTTAAACATCACTTGTGGCCATGTGGGAGGAGCCTCAATTAGACCATTCAGTCACCAAGATCCACAACTCCACAGTGGAAGAAAATCATCTTCAATCTTTACTTAAGAAGAATTTTGAAGATCATGGATGTGGTATCAATCAAGCAGATTGCCTTGTCCTTGACAGTGCAGCGTTTCTTGAAAGCTGTTGGATTCAACCAGTCAACTGGATAGCATTCTATCACAATCCTGATTTGTGCCATATGGATTGCAGACATGCTTTGGGGAGACATGAGGCAGCTTATCCACCACACATTTCCTAATCTCTGACATGCTCTGGTAGCTACAGTATTTATATGGCTAGTCTGGTTGAGTTTGTGGTCTATAGTAACTCCATGGTAATAGTTATAATTTCAGTGAGCAATTCAGCAATGGGCTTGTCATTGAATGTTAAGGGGAGACAGTTAAAATTCTCTCATTGCAGAAGTTGTCCATTTTGCCGAGAGTTCCCCAAAGAAACCTGCATGAAGAGAGAGTTTTAGCTTCAATACAACATTTTCCAAAAGGACATTTCCCTTAAAAGATTTGCTAACATTAGGAGATGGGCAAAATGACCATTTTAATAAAAAGTGTTTTGGTTTGTTTTATTTAAAATACTGTGAATTGTCTCAGCCTTCGTTGCTTCATAGTCATGGCTGTCAAAGTATGAGGTCTTCAGAACAAACTCTTGAATGCAGACTTACCTGAACGCAAATTTTTAAAGTCAGTATTTTTTGATTATAAATAAAACCTTGAGTTGTTGGAACATAGACAATAAAAGCAGGAGAAACTCAGCAGGTCTGGCAGTATCCGTGGAGAGAAAGCAGAGTTAACATTTCAAGTCTAGTGATGCTTCTTCAGAACTAGATTTGAAACATTAAATGCACTTTCCCTCCATAGATACTGCCAAATTTGCTGAGTTTCTCCAGCAATTTCTGCTTTTGTTTTAGAACTTCAGCACCTGCAGTTCTTTGTTTTATTTTGGAACAAATATAAGTTGCAATGTAATTTAACAATCCACAAATCAATAAATTATATATCAACATACGAATCAGGAGGAGGCCATTCAGCCAATCTCGCTATGCAATTCAATAGGTTTATGGGTGATCTGTTTATGGCTTTAACTCCACAGTTCCACCTACCCATTAACCTATGACAAAGTTGCATGAATTCAGACTTAAGCAAGTGATGATAGAATTCAATGGAGTACAGTACATACTTCCACTAAGCTGTGCTAACTCAACATTTTTACAATTATGTTTTTTTTTTAAGTTGTTCCTGATCGCGCTCTGTCTAGTTGATGCTGTGCATCCAGAAATCTCGAGAAAGTTTTTTTTTAAAAAAAGAGCTTCCATCTCACTGAGGTGGCTTCAGGTAAATCTGCATTCAAGGATGTGCTCTGAAAACCTCATTTTGACAACTGTGACCCATTAAACAAGCACTGAGACAATTCACAATATTTTAAATAAAACAATCCAAAACACTGTAAAAAAAAGATGTTTTACCCAATGTCCAAATGTTATCAAATCCTTTAAAAAAAATTCCAGGATCTGGATCCATATCTTTGCTAAAAAATAATCAATATTACACTGAGCCAAACCCTATCATTTTATCAAGATTCAATGAAATCTGCCTACTGAAATTTGATGTTTATTGCTTACAGATAAATACTGAAATGGGAGGGGAGGCATTTCCTCTGTACATCCTTAGTCGAAATAATCACAGGTATAGTGCATATGAATGCTTATTAAACACTGCAATTTCTTCAATGGAACACCAGGCCTGAAGTGTTGCAGAGCTAGTCAATATTTATTAGAATAGAGCGGCTGTGAAGTGTAAGCACTTATTTTTCTTATTGTAAGTAAATACTCTGCACTTTAATACCTTTAGATAGCCAATAATTGAGTAAATTTAACATTGAAAAATATTGACATTTTAAAAAACTGTGGATAGCAGAAGGATTCATGAAGCAAAAACAATAACAAACACCTTCACTTTGGTGTTTAATTGTTAAGAAAATTAGAACTGTCACATTTATATAGCCAGTGACCCGACAGATGTAAGGTATAACAAGAGCACAGATTAACTTTTCACAGAAGTGCTTTAAAAAAAATGTTCCAGGTAAATGAATTGTCAACTATGTGTGTTAACAAATGAATTTAACAGAACAAGGTCAAAGTTAGCATAACAAACCAAGAAACAGATGTCAAAAAACAAAAATATATTTCCCCCAAAGAATAATTCCTCAAAACAAAATAAAACGTATTTTGATCTTTGTTAGCAGTTGCTACATGCCAATTTCTTTTTCTCTGTTCATTAAATGGGTAGGAATTTCTTTATCTGTCAATACCTCTGGCCCAGCATACTGGGAATAGACTGCAGCCGCTCCTCTCCATGCAGACGACAACTGCTTCTTGGAACAGGCCTTGCTGCCTTGGCAGCAGCGTACACGCTAGCTAGGCCACAGCGTACAATGTCTCAATTCAACACTGTCAGTATGGGCTCCAGCAGGGGGCTGGGAAGGCACTTCAATGTGTTCAGTCTAACACAAAAACCCTGCTTCCTTTCATTTGCGCCTTCACATTTGTTCTCCTATTACAGGTTCCGCAGCCGTGTTGAACAGCATATGATTTCTTCAACAAAGAGCTGCACCAAATCTCCGTCAAGTTTCAGATTCTCATCATGCTTCTCGTATACGCAAAACATCCTTGCAAACTGCTAAAAGGCACCACTGTAGCCTGCAGCCAGTTCCATTTGGAGTTGATTAGCAAGGACCTTATTAATATGCTAATCTCACCCGCAGACTCCTGTTTACAAAACTGACAAGCGAATTCAACGATGCCTCACTGCAAATAAAACCTGACCCGGGTCATGACTATGTTTTCAGATGTGCCTCTAGAATTTTGCAGTTTTCTTTCCCCTTTGTTACATTTGAAATTATGCCGAAGGTCAGGTAATAAACGCATAAAACTTGCGCTTCATCTTGCTATTTCTAACCATCGGAGGAGTGTATTTTTTTTTAAAAGAACATAACCTACACAGAACAGAATTGAAGTCTGAGCACGTACTGCTTGGAAACTAGGACACTAGTATAAAACCTATCAGTACCACAGCTAGCTCCTGGATCCTTAAAGACAGCTTCCATATTTTCCATACAGCTGGGAAAGCAAAGAATGATGTTTGACTACATTTTTGTAATCCGAATACCAACTCCATCATGTACTTTACACACTATATTCTAGAATACTGTCAGGTAATACTGCAACACCCATCAGATTTAATAAATGGTGCCCAGTTAAAATGATGTGTTTTGTCTTCAAAATATTCTTTGTGCATCTGAGTCATAATTCGTGAACTTAAGCCAGTGTAAAACACAATACAAATTTGATTACAATTAAACCTATGTTTATGTGACATACTTTGCAAGTCTCAAATTAAATAGTGGACACAATTTATAATAAATCTGTTCAGAGATGTTATTACACACCTCTGGAGCAAGTGGGATTTGAACCTGGTGCCTCCTAGTCCAGAGCTAAGGACATGACAAATGCACCACAAGAATCTTTAAATTGAATGCTTTACAACTCTACATAGGTTTAGTGATCAATTATATAGTTTAAAAACAATCAAAATTGCCCTTGGGGTACCACAGTCCTCTAAAAGCTTACTGAGTAGGTGCTGAGAGAGTGCTGGAAAAGCACAGCAGTTCAGGCAACATCCGAGGAGCAGTAAAATTGAAGTTTCGGGCAAAAGCTGAGAAAGTGCTGCCTTGTCAGCGGTGCTGCCTTTTAGATAGGTACAACTGAGTTTCCATCTGCCCTGTCGGGAGATGCAGAAGATCACAATATACTGTTTGAACAGCTCATCCTCATCTGGCCAATATTTATTCCTCAAGCTTCCCTAATATCAAACGGTGTTGGTAAAATTTATTTAGTCACCCATGCGGCGTGGGTGTCAATGGCTGGGCCAGTATTTAGTATCGGATTCTAGTTGCCCTTGCGATGATGATGGTGGATTGCTTTCTTGAACTGCTGGAGTCCATGTGCTGTAGGTATACAGACAATGCATTAGAGACTTTATGGAATCCTGTGTTCAAAGTGGTTGCAGTGCTATTGTAGAAGCGATTGCACTTCAGAAAGTACATCATTAGCTGAGAAGTACTTTGGGGTGACCTGAAGTCATTAGAGGCACTGTACAAATGTGCAAATTAATTTTTCCCAGTGAATCAAAATACAAAACACAAATGGGGGCCAGGCACAGCAGAAATGTAATTATTCAGCTTCAAAAATAACAAACCTGTGCTTAATTCACCTTCAACATCTAAGAGGCCAAACAGCAGTACAGACAGTGCTTATTCATCTATTTATAGAACCTGACATAAATTTGCAGTGGGAGGCAAGAGAGAAGAGAGAGAGACAGAAAAACAGAGATGGAGAAACCAGCATCGAGCACTCTGGGATGGAGACAAGCATCAGAACAGCAAGAAGTAATCTCACTGCAATTAGGGATGCTTTTACACATGGACGACAACCAAATTCATTAACATTAACAATCTAGATGAAGGGACTGAGGACATTCGGGCTAAGTTTGCAGTTGATATAAAGATAGGTAGAGGGACAGGCATTTATTTTGAGAGGACATGAATATAAAAACAGGGATGTACCTCCGAGGCTCTAAAAGGTTCTGGTCAGACCACATTTGGAGTATTGTGCAAAGTTTTCGGCCCCATATCTCAGAAAGGAAATACTGGCCCTGGAGAGTGCACAGAGGTTCAAGAGAATGGTGCCAGGAATGAAAAGCTTAACATATGAGGAATGTTTGAAGACTTTGGGTCTATACTTAATGGAGTTTAGAGGGTGAGGGGGATATCTAATTGAAACATACAGAATACTGAATGGGGTTGAAAAGTGTGGTGGTGAAAAGCACCACCGGTCAGGCAAGCATCCGAGGAGCAGGAGAGACAACGTTTCGAGCATAAGCTCTTCATCATGAATGATGGGGTGGTCCAAGGGGGCTGACAGATAAATGGGAGGGGGTGGGGCTTAGGGGAAGGTATCTGGGAATGCGATAGGTAGTTGGAGGTGGGGGGGGTGATGGTGATAGGTCAGAAAGGAGGGTGAGTGGATAGGTGGGAAGGAAGATGAACAGATAGGCCAGATCAAGAGGGCAGTGCCGAGTTTGAAGGTTGGATCTGAGAATAAGGTGGGGGAAGAGGAAATGAAGAAACTGGTGAAATCTACATTGATCCTGTGTGGTTGGATCACTTTCTCCTAGAACACTGAATGGCCTGGACAGGGTAGATAAAAGTGAGGACTGCAGATGTGAAGATCAGAGTCAAAATTTGTGGCACTGGAAAAGCACAGCAGGTCAGGCAGCATCCGAGGAGAGTCGACATTTCGGGCATAAGCCCTTCATTAGCAATGATGAAGGGCCTTTGCCCAAAACATCAACTCTTCTGCTCCTCTGATGTTGCTGTGATTTTCCAGCGCCACACTTTGGGACAGAGTAAATGTTGGGAAGATGTTTCCATTGGTACGAGACGAGGACCTGAAGGCGTAGCCTTAGAGTAAAGGGAAGACCTTTTAGAACGGAGGAAAGGAGAAACCACTTCAGCCAGAAAGTAGTGAATCATTACAACAGAAGGCTGTGGAGGCCAGGTAGATAGATTCTTGATTGTCAACAGGATCAAGGGTTACTGGAAAAGCGCAGCAGGTCAGGTAGCATCCAAGGGGCAGAAGAATCGACGTTTCAGGCATAAGCCCTTCTTCAGGGATGAGGAAGGTGTGCCAAGCAGGCTAAGATAAAAGGTAGGGAGGAAGGACTTGGGGGAGGGGCATTGGGAATGCGATAGGTGGAAGGAGGTTAAGGAGAGCGTGATAGGCCGGCGAGGTCTGTACTGCTGTTTGGCCTCTTAGATGTTGAAGGTGAATTAAGCACAGGTTTGTTATTTTTGAAGCTGAATAATCACATTTCTGCTGTGCCTGGCCCCCATTTGTGTTTTGTATTTTGATTCACTGGGAAAAATTAATTTGCACATTTGTACAGTGCCTCTAATGACTTCAGGTCACCCCAAAGTACAGGGGCGGAGAAGTCAGGAAGAAGATTGCAGGTCAAGAAGGCGGTGCTGAGTCTGAGGGTTGGGACTGAGATAAGGTGGGGGGGGAGGGGAAATGAGGAAGCTGGAGAAATCTGCATTCATCCCTCGTGGTTGGAGGGTTCCTGAGCGGAAGATGAGGCGTTCTTCCTCCAGGCGTCGTGTTGCCATGGTCTGGCGATGGAGGAGGCCAAGAACCTGCATGTCCTTGGCGGAGTGGGGGGGGCAGGGGGGGAAGAGTTAAAGTGTTTAGCCACGGGGCAGTTGGGTTGGTTGGTGCGGGTGTCCCAGAGCTGTTCTCTGAAACGTTCCGCAAGTAGGTGGCCTGTCTCCCCAATGTAGAGGAGGCCACATCGGGTGCAGCGGATGCAGTAAATGGTGTGTGTGGAGGTGCAGGTGAATTTGTGACAGATATGGAAGGATCCCTTGGGGCCTTGGAGGGAAATGAGGGGGCAGGTGTGGGCGCAAGTTTTGCATTTCTTGCGGTTGCAGGGGAAGGTGCTGGGAGAGGAGGTTGGGTTGGTGGGGGGATGTGGACCTGATGAGGGAGTCGCGGAGGGAGTGGTCTTTCGGGCAAAAGCCCTTCATTTGGAATGAGGCAGGGAACCTCCGGGATGGAGAGATAAATGGGAGGGGGTGGGGCTGGGGAGAAGGTAGCTAAGAGTACAACAGATTTATGGAGGTGGGGATGAAGGTGATAGGTCAGAGAGGAGGGTGGAGCAGATAGGTGGGAAGGAAGATTGGCAGGTAGGACAGGTCATGAGGATGATGCTGATGCTGAGCTGGCAGATCGGAATGGGGTAAGTTGGGGGGAGTGGAAATGAGGAATCTGGTGAAGTCCACTTCACCGGTTTCGTGGACTTCACCAGTTTCCTCATTTCCACTCCCCCCAACCTACCCCAGTTCCAACCTGCCAGCTCAGCACCATCCTCATGACCTGTCCTACCCATCAATCTTCCTTCCCACCTATCCGCTCCACCCTCCTCTCTGACCTATCACCTTCATCCCCACCTCCATAAATCTGTTGTACTCTTAGCTACCTTCTCCCCAGCCCCACCCCCCTCCCATTTATCTCTCCATCCCGGAGGCTGCCTGCTCATTCCTGCTGAAGGGCTTTGCCCGAAACGTCAATTTTCTTGCTCCTCTTGCCTGACCTGCTGTGCTTTTCCAGCACCACTCTAATCTTGACTCTGATTTCCAGCATCTGCAGTCCTCACTTTCACCTTGAGAAACATATGGGCTATGATTGAATGGCAGAGCAGTCTCGATGGGCTGAATGGCCTAATGTCTGCTCCTATGTCTTATGGTCTAAATTCGACCATAAAAGTGAAAAAAATTCAAGCCCAACTGAAAGTTGAGGACTAAACTTGAAACATTTGTCGCTAACGCTGCTAATGATGCAAACGATAAACTTCCCAGTCAGTCTGACAGAAGAATGTTCCTGGTACACAGAGGTGAGGGTACTTGCACAAATTGCAGGGACTTAAAAATATTAATTTTACTTCACAAACCCAGTCAGATTGTGCACTTGCAAAGTAGAAAATATGGCTGTTATAATCAAAAGAATAACATGCTTTTAACCTAAAATAATAGAAAAACCTCAATTCACTTTTCATGTGTGACCAACCACACCTCCCCTTCCACCGCACCCCCAACCATATGGCACTGACTGCTTGCTAAGGAAGTTTCATAAGCTCTCCAGCACTTTGTCCAACTATCAATTATTCACCTCGAAATTTAGTGAGTATTACAAAATCAAATGTGAAAAATGTCATTAGATTAGTAATTCGAATGGTCAGGCTAATGGCCTGTGGACAAAGGTTCAAATCTCAACAGTGGAATTACTTCATTTATAAATTTGAAATGTTAAAGCTACTCACAATAATAGTGACCACAACATTGCCATCATTATCATAAAATTCTATCTGGTCCACTATTGTACTTTAGACAAGGAAATCTGCCATATGACGTACATGTTTGCACTAAGGCTGTACTAATGGCAGGAACTAAGTGGACCTGGCAGGTCCCAAACTGAGTACTTGTGACAGGTTCACAAACAAGGGCTGCTTGATTGCGACTATTAATGACTCCTTCCATCGTAAATGATTGAGAGAAGACTGATAGAATAGTAATTGGCTGAAGTTGTCCTGCTTACTGTATACACTATTGGGTGGATAGTGATGTTGTAGATGCATGGAATAGCTTGGCTTGGAGCATAGCAAGTTCTCGAGCATAAGACTTCTTAGGACTATTGTAAAAATGTTGTCAAAGCCTTTACAGGTACAGCCTTTTTTGATATCCTGTGGAGTGAATTAAATTAGTTGATGACTAGCATCTTTGAAGCTGGGGACCTCTGGAAGAGGCTGAGATGGATCATATACTCAGCACTTCTGGCTAAATAGACTTTAGCGTCATCCTAAGTACTGTGAATTTCATGAGACATGTTTTCAAACCTCTCCACTTCATTCAGTTGCCTAATGTATTGAAATTCATGAATCATTCATCCATGGTGTCAATGTGACATAACAGGCACTCATGTTCTTGAATTGTTAAAAACTTGGAAATTTGTAACAAGTTTTGCCTTGAATAAAACAGTGACACCAATAAGCTGCTGGACAGTGTGTGATTTGGCCCATTTAAGTGAATATATATGCTTTGAATTTCTAACAATTTACATGGACCCATTCTAATACATACTTTATATGATGCTGCGGCTAGCCCCTTTCTCATAATAATTATAGCGGATTGCGTCTGCCATAAATGCTGTTGGATGCGAATCTTATCAGAACGAATAGATCAGTTGGAGAGACAGTTAGAAGCAATGAGGTATGTGCAACAACGACAGTATATAATGGATGGCAGTTATAGAAATGGGGGAAGTCTCAGATACAGTTACATAGACGGGTCAACTCCAGGAAAGGTAAGTGAGGTAGGCAGCTAGTGCAGGAATCTTCTGTGGCTATCCCCATTTCAAACAAGTATGCTGTTTTGGAAAATGTAGAGGGGGATGGATTCCCTGGGGAACATAGCACGAATAGCCACGTTTCTGGTATTGAGACTGGCTCTAATGCAACGTCGGGTTCCAAGAGATCAATTGTGTCAAGGGATTCTCTAGTATCAGGTATAGACACACGTTTCTGTGGCCAGCAGCAAAAAATCAGAATGGTGTGTTGCTTCCTGGTGCCAGGATCAAGGCTGTCTCAGAGAGAGAGTGCAGAATGTTCTCACGGGGGAAGAGGGGCTAGCAAGAGGTCATTATCCACATTGGAACCAACGACATAGGAACAGAAAAGGTTGACACTCTGAAGAGAGATTACAGAGAGTTAGGCAGGAATTTAAAAAGGAGGTCCTCAAGAGTAGTAATATCTGGATTACTCCCGGTGCTATGAGCTAATGAGGTCAGGAATACAAGGATACAGCAGATGAATGCATGGCTGAGGAGCTGGTGTATGGAAGAAGGATTCACATTTTTGGATCATTGGAATCCCTATTGGGGTAGAAATGACCTGTACAAGAAGGACGGATTGCACCTAAATTGGAAGGGGACTAATATACTGGCAGGGAAATTTGCTGAAGCTGCTCAGGAGGATTTAAACTAGTAAGGTAGGTGGGGGGGGGGGGGGGGGGGGGGGACCCAGGAAGATAGTGAGGAAAGAGGTCAATCTGAGACTGATACAGTTGAGAACAAAAGCAAGTCAAACAGTCAGGGCAGGCAGGGACAAGATAGGACTAATAAATTAAACTGCATTTATTTCAATGCAAGGGGCCTAAACAGGAAAGGCAGATGAACTCAGGACATGGTTAGGAACATGGGACTGGGATATCATGGCAATTACAGAAACATGGTTCAGGGATGGGCAGGACTGGCAGCTTAATGTTCCAGGATACAAAGGGAGCCAAGAGAGGAGGGGGAGTGGCATTTTTGTTAAGGGATAGCATTACAGCTGTGCTGAGGGAGGATATTCCTGGAAATACATCGACGGAAGTTATTTGGGTGGAACTGAGAAATAAGAATGGGATGATCACATTACTGGGATTGTATTATAGACGTCCTAATAGTCAGAGGGAAATTGGGAAATAAATTTGTAAGAAGATCTCAGCTATCTGTAAGAATAATAGGGTGATCATGGTAGGGGATTTTAACTTTCCAAACATAGACTGTGACTGCCATATAGTGTTAAAAGGTTTAGATGGAGAGGAATTTGTTAAGTGTGTACAAGACAATTTTCTAATTCAGTATGTGGATGTACCTACTAGAGAAGGTGCAAAACTTGACCGACTCTTGGGAAATAAGGCAGGGCAGGTGACTGAGGTGTCAGTGGGAGAGCACTTTGGGGCCAGCGACCATAATTCTATTAGATTTAAATAGCATTGGAAAAGGATAGACCAGATTTAAAGGTTGAAGTTCTAAATCGGAGAAAGACCAATTTTGACGGTATTAGGCAAGAACTTTCGAAAGCCGATTAGAGGCAGATGTTCGCAGGTAAAGGGACGGCTGGAAAATGGGAAGCCTTCAGAAATGAGATAATGAGAATCCAGAGAAAGTATATTCCTGTTAGGGTGAAGGGAAAGGCTGGTAGGTATAGGGAATGCTGGATGACTAAAGAAATTGAGGGTTTGGTTAAGAAAAAGAAGAAAGCATATGTAAGATATAGACAGGACAGATCGAGTGAATCCTTAGAAGAGTATAAAGAAAGTAGTAGCATACATAAGAGGGAAATCAGGAGGACAAAAAGGGGACATGAGACAGCTTTGGTAAATAGAATTAAGGAGAATCCAAAGGGTTTTTACAAATACGTTAAGGGCAAAAGGGTAACTAGGGAGAAAATAGGGCCCCTCAACGATCAGCAAGATGGCCTTTGTGTGGAGCCGCAGAAAATGGGGGAGATACTAAACGAGTATTTTGCATCAGTATTTACTGTGGAAAAGGATATGGAAGATATAGAATGTAGGGAAATAGATGGTGACATTTTGCAAAATGTCCAGATTACAGAGGGGGAAGTGCTGGATGTCTTGAAATGCGTAAAGGTGGATTAATCCCCAGGACCTGATCAGGTGTACCCAAGAACTCTGTGGGAAGCTAGAGAAGTGATTGCTAGGCCTCTTGCTGAGATATTCGTATCATCGATAGTCACAGGTGAAGTGCCGGAAGACTGAAGGTTGGCTAACATGGTGCCATTCTCTAAGGAGGGTGGTAAGGACAAGCCAGGGAACTATAGAGCAGTTAGCCTGGCCTCTGTGGTGGGCAAGTTGTTGGAGGGAATCCTGAGGGACAGGATGTACATGTATTTGGAAAGGCAAGGACTGATTAAGGATAGTCAATATGGCTTTGTGCGTGGGAAATCATGTCTCACAAAATTGATTTTGTTTTTTGAGGAAGTAACTGAGATGATTAATGAGGGCAGAGCAGTAGATGTGATCTGTATGGACTTCAGTATGGTGTTCGACAAAGTTCCCCATGGGAGATTGATTAGCAAGGTTAGATCTCATAGAATACAGGGAGAACTAGCCATTTGGATACAGAACTGGCTCAAAGGTAGAAGACAGAGGGTGGTGGTGGAGGGTTATTTTTCAAACTGGAGGCCTGTGTCCAGGAGAGTGCCACAAGGATCAGTGCTGAGTCCTCTACGTTTTGTCATTTACATAAATGATTTGGACACGAGCATAAGAGGTACAATTAGTAAGTTTGCAGATGATACCAAAATTAGAGGTGTAGTGGACAGCGAAGAGGGTTACCTCAGATTACAACAGGATTACAACAGATGGGGCAATGGGCTGAGAAGTAGCAGATGGAGTTTAATTCAGATAAATGCGAGGTACTGCATTTTTTGAAAGCAAATCTTAGCAGGACTTATACACATAATGGTAAGGTCCTAGGGAGTGTAGCTGAACAAAGAGACCTTGGAGTGCAGGTTCATAGTTCCTTGAAAGTGGAGTCACAGGTATATAGGTTAGATAAAATGGCATTTGGAATGCTTTCCTTTATTGGTCAGAGTATTAAGTACAGGAGCTGGAAGGTCATGTTGCGGCTGTACAGGACATTGGTTCGGCCACTGCTGGAATATTGTGTGCAATTCTGGTCTCCTTCCTACCGGAAAGATGTTGTGAAACTTGAAAGGGTTCAGAAAAGATTTACAAGGATGTTGCTAGAGTTAGAGGATCTGCGCTATGGGGAGAGGCTAAACAGGCTGGGGCTGTTTTCCCCTGGAGGCTGAGGGGTGACCTTATAGAGGTTTACAAAATTTTGAGGGGCATGGATAGGATAAATAGGCAAAGCTTTTTCTCTGGGGTCCAGAACTAGAGGGCATAGGTTTAGGGTGAGAGGGGAAAGATATAAAAGAGACCTAAGGGGCAACTTTTTCACACAGAGGGTGGTACGTGTATGGAATGAGCTGCCAGAGGAAATGGTGGAGGCTGGTAGAATTGCAACATTTAAGAGGCATTTGGATGGGTATATGAATAGAAGGGGTTTGCAGGGATATGGGCCAGGTGCTGGCAGGTGGGACTAGATTGGGTTGGGATATCTGGTCGGCACAGACGGGTTGGACCGAAGGGTCTGTTTCCATGCTGTACATTTCTATGACTATGACTAAATGCAATCTTTGGACTTTCTTCAGGAAAGATTCTACTTCAATTCTCAAGTCAAATTTTCACATACAATAAATTCCCGAACTGCACAATTCGATGAACTAGCAAATGCTCTGACCTCTAGTTCAAAACCAGCTCTACTTCATTCTATTTGAAGAGAACCCACTTTTCCTCAATTGCCATACATGGTGTGGTCTGTGTGGCATCCTAAACACCTGTACATATTCTTGACAGCTGACATGTTGCCTACTTGATCCCATATGCCAACGTACAAGGAGAGTGTAACCCTAAACATATGTTTGAGGTCAACGCCTAATGTGAGCATGGCACTAAACATGTCTTTATTAGGTGAAACAAAGGGGTCTACTTTTATGCTTGGCACTGGTCTAAATACATACATTGGAGCTAAGCAAACTGGTCATCTTACACTGGGTTGACTGACATGCCACACTCTACAGTAGCAGTTTTATTGTAAAAGAAACCTTTTCAGACGGCTTCTCAGAAACATAATCGGACAAAACATATTAAGTTAGTCTTAGGTGATTAATAGCTTGGACAAAGATGTTTGTTTTATGAAGGGTCTGAAGTGCTGAAGTTGTGGAGATGGAATTCTGGAGTTTACGAAGTCATTGGGTAAAAATAGCCATCAAATTTGGGGTAGAGTCAATGTCTAGGAGGGTAGAATTGGAGGAATGTTGACCTTTTGAGGGACTGCTGGGCTATAGAAGCGTGCAAACAGAGATATAGATTAAACCATGAATGGACTTGAAACCAAGGATGAGACTTCAAAATTAGTGGCACTTGAGCAGATTAGAATGTAGGCAGCAGACTTAATACGATTCAAGTTTATGGAAGGCAGCCAGAAAAGCATTTCAGGTGTTGAGTCTGGAGTTGATAAATTCATGTAGTAGGTTCAACTGCAGGTTGGCTTAACAGGGAACCTGCAACAGGAAAAGGCGATTTCGCCTCTTGGGCCTACTCCACTATCCAATAAAATCAAAACTGATTTGATGTAGTTTTCACTCCACTCTCCTGTCTGTTGTCCATTAACCTTGCCACTCCTATAATAGAAGGATCTTTAAACTCAGCTTCAAACAAATTCAAATGCTCAGTCTACATCGGCATAAGGCGTCAGGAATTCCAAAAATAAATCACCTTTAGGGTGAAATTTCTCTTAAACAGGAAACTGTTCATTCTGAAACTATATCTTTCAGTTATAAATTCCTCCATCAGGGAAAATATCCTCTCAACATCAACTCTTCCAAGCTTCAACAGCATCAAATATGTATTTCATTAAGATCACCTTCATTTTTCTAAACTTAACAAAGTTTAGGGTCATAAAGTGTGGTGCTGGAAAAGCACAGCCGGTCAGGCAGCATCCAAGGCGCAGGAGAGTCGATGTTGCGAACTAAGCTCTTCCTCAGAAATGAGGGAGGGCCCCAACAGGGCTGAGACTGTGTTCGTTGCTCTTGATGTGATCTCCTGGTCACTGGGGAGACAGGATGCCAACTTGTGGAACTTTTCATCTTCCTCCTCAGGACCCTCCAACCACATGGGATTAATGTTGATTTCACCAGTTTCCTCATTTCCCCTGCCCCCACCTTATCCTAGATTCAACCATCTAACTCAGCACCACCCTCTTGATCTGTCCTACCTATCCATCTCCTTTCCTACCTATCCTCTCCACTTTCTTGTCCGACCTATCACTATCGCCCCCCACATCTACCTATTGTATTCCCAGCTACCTTTCCTCTAGCCCCACCCCACTCCCATTTATCTCTCAGCCCCCTTGAACCGCACCCCCTTTCATTCCTGAAGAGCTTATGTGAGAAATGTCGGCTCTCCTGCTCCTCGAATGCTGCCTGACCGGCTGTGCTTTTCCAGCGCCACACTTTTTGATTCTGATCTCCAACATCTGTAATCCTCACTTTCTCCTAGTTTCAGTAAGTTTAGGCCTAACCTGTTCAACTTCTCCTTGCAAGACAACTCCTACATCCCAAGAATCAACCTGCTGAACCTTACCTAGACTGCCTTCAATTCAAATGTATTGTTAAATAAGGAAACTAAAACTATATCCAGGACTCAAAGCATATTCTCACCAATAAAGGCCCCACCTTTTCAACCTCACCCCTTACCTGAGGCAACGTGAGTCTAAGACTAAAGCATCACCAGTCATCTCTCAGTAATGAGAGAGCTACCCTGTTGTCTTCTGGTGCTATGGAGACTAATTTTCTTTTCAAACTTTTTCATAGAAAGAGGAGGTGGAAATATGTTGTCTATATAATGGGGAGGCTCTGGGTCAAATGCAAGGATGGGACTTTGTGGAATGGGAATCATAGGCAATGCTTTAAATCTTCATAATGCTGAAGAAATTTATGGAAGATACTACAGTTCATTGAGGAAACAGTTTTGGACAAGTAGTCTCACAAATGGAGGTAGTGTAGTGGTCAAGACAAGCAGAACAGTAGACTTACTCACATATCTTTATATGTCTTTACTCAGTCAGAGTCACTAAATAGCAAGAATCCAAGACACAGGCCAATTTGCAACACAGGACTATTTCCATGCCAAATACTGGAAAGAGTATGCAATAGACAGTGATCCCATGACTAACTGATAAGATCCAAGTTTTGTAGCACAGTCTTTTCCTTTATGAATGGTAGTGGACAATTAAACAACGAACAGGTGTTGGAGACTCCAAAAAATATCCCTGTTGTCAGCAGAGAAAAAGTCAAGAAGCACATCCATCTTCAGCCGCAAGTGCCAAGAACATAATCCCTTATGGCCTTCTTCTGGTGTTCCCAGTATAATAGATGCTGGTTTTCGGTCAATTTGATTCATTCCACATGATATTAAGAAACAGTTGAAAGCTATGGGCCCTGTCAATATTCTAGCAATAGTAGTGAAGATGTGTGCTCCAGAACCTGCTGCACTCCAAGCAAGCTGTTTGAGTAAAGCTACAATACTGGCATCTACCCAATAATATGAATAACTGCCGGAGTATGTCCTGCACACAAACAGCAAGGAGCCTTCACAAAATGGAGCCCTAGTGTCAATTGGAATTGGGGGAAAATCTCTGTTGGTTGGAGTCATACTTGGCACAAAGCTTTTAGTGGTTGAAGGTCCATCATATCATCACTCGTTGGTTCTCGATAGCATTACCACGAATCCTTCACTAATCACCAGAAACTGAACTGAACCAGCCATAGAAATATTGCAACTTCAAGAGAACTCAAAGGCTAGGAATTCTGCAGCGAATGAATCACCTCTTGTCACTTCAGTGTCAGCCACCATCTCCAAGGCCTAAGTCAGGAATGTGATGGAATTGTTCCCAATTATTTAAATGAGTGCAGCTTCAACAATATTCATGCTTAAATCCTTCCCCTCCCTTCACCATGACACATGGCTGCAGTGTCTACTGTCTTCAAATTGTATCTCAGTAACTCACCAAGGTTCTTTCTCATATTACAAACTCAAACTCTATTGCCTGGAAAAACAAGGGTAACAGATTCATAGTAACACAACCACCTACAAGTTCCCATCCAAGCTACACACTATTCTGTCTTGGAACTATATTGACCATCACTATCTCTAGATCAAGTCTTCTGTTAAGAACTGATTCAACAAATAGAGTATAATGACAATAATGCTATATCATACTTAGTAATGTACACCTTCAAATTTCTTTTACTGTTTTACAAGGAAACACTTGGAATGGAGTAAGCATTCACATACATTGGCTCCAACCATTCTGATCTCATACAGAGTTTGGGAACACCACAATCTGCAGGTTCTTCTCCAAGCAAGTACCATCTTGACTTGGAAGTCAATTATTCTGTTCCTTCAGTATCAAAATCCTGACCCACCTTACAACTCCAAGGATCACAGTAGTTCAAGAAGGCAGCTCAAACACCTTTTGTAGGAAACAAATGATGGTCCTTGCTGCGATGACATATCCCATGAAAAGAAAATTGCACTCCCTTACCAACTGGCAGTGAGGACAACTTTAATGCTGTACCACACAACCATGCTTTTCCTGGTTGAGACCAGACACTTCAGAAAGTCTTGGCTTGGCCCAAGATCTTTATACTCTGCACAGCTCACCTATTTGATGGATAAACTTCTGCTTAGTCAAGGAGTCCTTTATCGTGTTTCTCAAAAAGGTAAAAAAAACAGCTCAAATAATAATACAGGATACATTCAAATATATTTCTTAAACAATAACATTCATAATCTATGAAATGACGGAGGATGCCGCTTGGATTAGATTAGATTAGATTATTTACAGTGTGGAAACAAGGCCCTTCGGCCCAACAAGTCCACACTGACCCACCGAAACCCATTCCCCTACATTTACCCCTTCACCTAACACTACGGGCAATTTAGCATGGCCAATTCACCTAACCTCCACATTTTTTGGACTGTGGGAGGACCCGGAGCACCCAGAGGAAACTTATGCAGACACGGAGAGAATGTGCAAACTCCATACAGACAGTCGCCTGAGGCGGGAATTGAACCTGGGTCTCTGGCTCTGTGAGGCAACAGTGCTAACCACTGGGCTAACGTGCCGCTGTTGTGGGCAGTCAATGAAGTGCATGGCAGTTAGCATCTTGAATAGAATTTCTACCAACTTTATTCATAAAATATAACAAGCAAACTACAAAAAATGTGCTATAACATTTGCTTATGAAGGAAACTAAAATTAATCTTCATTTTGAATATGCTCCAATGTTATATCAGTAATTACAGAATAGCTACAATTAAACTTTTAAATTCTATGAGTAACGCAATAGAATATATTTTGGCAAGAACACAGCATCTTTTGGATTATTAATAATGATACTTGTCCACTAAAACTATATAGATTTTAAGGATTTGCAATGAATCAGCTTGCAAATAGTCTGCCCGAGAGGTAAATGCCAGAAGTGTTCAGAATTTTACATTGTAGTCGCATTTATACAGTGTCATATTACACTGTTGACATCACAAAGCAATTATACACTGAATTATTTGTGACATAATTAATTTGTTCTTTTCTCCAATTCAGTACCTGACCAATATATCAAGAGTACAGCATGAACAATTTTGACACAGTAAATAAAGAGACAGAAGTTAGGGAGCTTTCACATGTTACTGATGATTATATCTGCAATTAATAATGCAATTAGGTTGTGAATCCTACCAAATCGAATGGATTGGTTGGAGTGACACTTAGAGGCAATGAGGAGTTTGCAAGAGCAAGGGGCTGTGATGGATGGTAGTTGTAGAAAGGGAATAAAAGTTACAGATACATTCACACAGATGGGTTAACTCCAGGAAAGGTAAGAGAGGCAGGCAGGTAGTGCAGAAGTCTTCTGTGGCTATCCCCATTTCAAACAAGTATGTTGTTTTGGAAAATGTAGAGGGGGGATGGATTCTCGGGAATGGAGCATGAATAGCCAAGTTTCTGGGACTGAGACTGGCTCTAATTCAAGGAAAGGTACTTTGGGTTCCAAGAGGTCGATTGTGTTATGGGATTCTCTAGTCAGAGGCAAGACAGACATTTGTGGCCAGCAGTGAAAAATCACACCATGGTGTGTTGCCTCCATGGTGCCAGGATCAAGGATGCCTCAGAGAGGGTGCAGAATGTTCTCAAGGGGGAGCGGGCCCAGCAGGACATCATTGCACACCATTGAAACCAATGACACAGTAAGGGAAAAGGATGAGATTCTGAAGGGAGAATATAGAGAGTTAGGTAGGAATGTAAAAAGGAGGTCCTCGAGGGTAGTAATATGTGGATTATTCCCGATGTTGCAAGCTACTGAGGGTAGGAATAGGAGGATATAGCAGATGAATGCATAGCTGAGGAGATGGTGTACGGGAGAAGGATTCACATTTTTGGATTATTCAAATCTCTTCTGGGTTAGAAGTGACCTGTACAAGAAGGACGGATTGCATTTGAATTGGATAGGGACTAATATACTGGCAGGGAGATTTGCTAGAGATTTTCGGAAGGATTTAAACTAGCGGGAGTGGGGTGGGACCCAGGGAGACAGTGAGGAAAGAAATCAGTCTGAGACCGGCACAGTTGAAAAAAAGAAGCGAGTCAAACAGTCAGGGCATGCAGGGACAAAGCAGACAACAAGGTAAGACTGATAAATTAAACGGCATTTATTTCAATGCAAGAGGCCTAACCGGGAAGGCAGATGAACTCAGGGCATGATTAGGAACATTGGACTGGGATATCATAGCAGTTACAGAAACATGGCTCAGAGACGGATAGGCATGGCAGTTTAATGTTCCAGGATACAAATGCTACAGGAAGGACGCAAAGACAAGAGAAGAGGGGGAATGGAGTTTTTGATAAAAGATAGCATTACAGCTGTACTGAGGGAGGATAGTCTCAAAAATACATCCAGGGAAGTTATTTGGATTGAACGGAGAAATAAGAAAGGGATGATCACATTACTGGGATTGTATTATAGACGAGGTAAAAACAATGACTGCAGATGCTGGAAACCAGATTCTGGACCAGTGGTGCTGGAATCCCATTCCTGATGAAGGGCTTTTGCCCGAAACGTCGATTTTGCCTGTCCTCGGATGCTGCCTGAATTGCTGTGCTCTTCCAGCACCACTGGTCCAGAATTGTATTATAGATGTCCTAATAGTCAGAGGGAAATTGGGAAATAAATTTGTAACGAGATCTCAGTTATCTGTAAGAATAATAGGGTTGTTACAGTAGGGGATTTTAACTTTCCAAACATAGACTGGGACTGCCATAGTGTTAAGGGTTTAATGGAGAGGAATTTGTTAAGTGTGTACAAGAAAATTCTCGATTCAGGATGTGAATCTGTATGGATCAGCAATGGATCTGTATGGACTTCAGTAAGACATTCGACAAGGTGTCCCATGGGAGATTGTTTAGCAAGGTTAGATCTCATGGAATACAGGGAGAACTAGCCATTTGGATACAGAACTGGCTCAAAGGTAGAAGACAGAGGGTGGTGGTGGAGGGTTGTTTTTCAGACTGGAGGCCTGTGACCAGTGGAGTGCCACAAGGATCAGTGCTGGGTCCTCTACTTTTTGTCATTTACATAAATGATTTGGATGCGAGCATAAGAGGTATAGTTAGTAAGTTTGCAGATGACACCAAAATTGGAGGTGTGATGGACAGCTAAGAAGGTTACCTCAGATTACAATGGGATGTTGATCAGATGGGCCAATGGGCTGAGGAGTGGCAGATGGAGTTTAATTCAGATAAACGCGAGGTGCCTGCATTTTGGGAAAGCAAATCTTAGCAGGACTTATACACTTAATGGTAAGATCCTAGGGAGTGTTGCTAAACAAAAAGACCTTGGAGTGCAGGTTCATAGTTTCCTGAAAATGGAGTCACAGGTAGATAGAATAGTTAAGGCAACGTCTGGTATACTTTCCTTTATTGATCAGAGTACTAAGTACAGGAGTTGGGAGGTCATGTTGCGGCTGTACAGGACATTGCTTTGGCCGCTTTTGGAATATTGCGTGCTATTCTCGTCTCCTTCCTATCAGAAGGATGTTGTGAAACTTGAAAGGGTTCAGAAAAGATTAACAAGGATGTTGCCAGGGTTGGAGGATTTGAGCTAAAGGCAGTGGTTGAATAGCGTAGGGTTGTTTTCCCTGGAGCATCGGAGGCTGAAGGGTCTGAATGGGTACGTGAATAGAAAAGGTTTGGAGGGGTATGGGCCGGGTGCTGGCTGGTGGGACTAGATTGGATTTAGGATACCTGGTCAGGATGGACGAGTTGGACCGAGGTGTCTGTTTCCGTGCTGTACATCTCTATGACTCTAAGAGTCTTTACTTAAATCGTATGAATTCAAGGTAATTGTTAAAAGTACCAAAGGTGAGGTGATATTTTGCCTTTAAACTCAGCAAGTCCTATGGTCTGGAATAGACTGCCTGAAAGGTTGAAGAAAATTCAATAGTAGCAACAAAAATTTATCAAATCCCCATGAAAGAACAAAAATAGGGCAATGTGGGAAAAAAGAGCAGGGCTAGTTAGACTGCTTGAACAAGAGTCACACAGGCACAATGGGCCAAATGACCTCCTTCTATTGTTTATCATGCAACATAAGTAACATTTTTAGCTGTTCTTTAACAACAGAAGGATGGGAACTAAAGCTGACTTAGTCAGCACCATATACATACATGTATATATGAGAGAACACTTCAAAAATACATTAAAATCTAAAATGTCTTCACAAACATATTTAACCTATAGTGAAAATTGCACCCATTTATTCAGTCATCGGTTCAGATCTGTGAATTGTTCTTAAAACCTAATCTATGACTCTATGACTATAATCTGATTATGCCAAACAACTCCATAAGAACTTAAAAATGATAACAATTTGCAAAAAAAAAAAACAGAACTTATTAAACACACAAATAAAATTCTGTTGGTTGCGAGAAAGTGATAGTAACATTACTGCAGCACTAAACCATAGGCCAAGGCTAATGCCCTGGGAAGAAGGATTCAAATTTCACAAGATAGCGAAATGTGAATTGAATTATTAAATTTGGAATTAAAATTTAATCATGAAATCATTGTTGATCATCGTTAAAAAAAAACCCATCAGATTCTCAAATTTACTGCCATCTTTCCCTGGTCTACATCTGACTCCAGACCCACAGTAATGTGGTTACCATTGAACAGTCCACTGCAATGCCTGTCATTCAATTGTATACAATTGCTACTATGTCAAAAATAAGTAATGAAATTAGGCAGACCACCCAACTTCAACCTATTTACTAGGACCAACAACAATCTAGCTCTTTTGACCCTGCCAACACCCCTACTAATATCCAGATTCTTGTCTGAGAATTGGAGAGGTATACCAAAGAGTAGTACTGAGTTATCACAATCTGGACAACGTTGCCCTGAAATATCTCATCATAATTCCAAACCTCATGAAGTTTCATGGTATCAAATCAGACAAGGGCAAGGTCATCCCCTATTGATTACTATCTACTGCACCACTCTCAGTTGATGAACCAGTTTTCCTCCATGTTCTTTACCAATTGGAAGAAGCACTGAAGATAGTAAGGGCACAGAACAGAGTCTGAGCAGGGGACTTCATTGTCTGTTATGAAAAGTAGCTTGGTGACATCACTACTCTCACAGCTCAAAAAGACATAGCTGCTAAACTGGGTCGGCAGTAGGTAGCAAAGAAACCATTGAGAGCAACGTATTTGACACCTTCATGTCACAGAAAAGAATCCCTACAATGTGGAAGCAGGCCATTTGGTCCATCAAGTTCACACCAACCCTGTGAAGAGCAATCCACCCAGACCCATGCATCCACAGCCCTATCCCTGCAATCCTGCATTGCCCATGGAAAATCCACCTAGCCTGCACATCCCTGGTCACTATGGGTAATTTAGCACGGCCAATCCACCTAATTTACACATCTGTGGACAATCAGCCAGTTGAGTTGCATCTGTCCATGACAGTTTCAATCGGAAGGAACACTGCACATTACTTGTGGAGACCAAGTCCTGTCTTCACACTGTGGACACTCTTCATTGTCTCGTGTGGGACAACTGACGTGCTGAATGGAACAGATTTCCAACAGATCTGGCAACTCAGAACTGGATATTCATGAGGCAACTAAAAACTAGATATCCGCAAGGCACTGAGGATTACCAACAACTGAATAGTACTCAACCACATCCTATAACCTTAAAGCCCTACATACCTGTCACTTGACCATCACCATCAAGCCAGAGATCAATCCTGCATCAATGAATAGAATAGGAATTTATTGCCATGTGTACTTCTCCACGGAAAATGTAGTGGAAAGTTTTATAAGTCATCCACCTTGAAGCCTACATCATTAATAATAATAATTTTACTTTTTTTAAATTAAGTTCATCACAGTTCAGTTAAAGGTTCTTGGCCTTGTGCAAAGCCAATTAAGGAGACTGCACTATGGCATGCAGGAGTAACACCAGACATACCTAAACAGAAGGTAGCAACCTGGTGAAGCTACAACACAGATCTATTTGCATACCAAACAGCTAAACAAGAATGCAATAAAAAAAGGGTCAGCTAAGATCTGCAATAGTGTCACATCGAGCCATGACTAGTGATGGACAATTAACAACAGCGAAAAGCACCACAATCAACCCCATCCTCAGTGATGGTGGTGCCCAAGGCATCAATAAAAAAAAGCTTCATTTGCATCAATCTTCAACCAGAAGTACCAAATGGAAGATCCATCTTTATATCCTCCTCAGGTCCACAATCTGTCAGTCTCTCGTGTCCAGCCAGTAATATTCAATCCACGTGATAGATAGTCATAGAGATGTACAGCATGGAAACAGACCCTTCGGTCCAACCCATCCGTCCATGCTGAACAGATATCCCAACCCAATCTAGTCCCACCTGCCAGCACCCAGCCCATATCCCTCCAAGCCCGTCCTATTCATATACCCATCCAAATGCCTTTTAAATGTTGCAAATGCACCAGCCTCCACCACTTCCTCTGGCAGTTCATTCCATACATGTACCACCCTCTGTGTGAAATAGTTGCCCCTTAGGTCTTGTTTATATCTTTCCCCACTCACCCTAAACCTATGCTCTCTAGTTCTGGACTCCTCGAGCCCCGGGAAAAAACTTTGCCTATTTATCCTATCCATGCCCCTCATAATTTTGTAAATCTCTATAAGGTCACCCCTCAGCCTCCGACGCTCCAGGGAAAACAGCCCCAGCCTGTTCAGCCTCTACCTGTAGCTCAAATCCTCCAACCCTGGCAACATCCTTGTAAATTTTTTCTGAACCCTTTCAAGTTTCACAACATCTTTCTGATAAGAAGGAGACCAGAATTGCACGCAATATTCCAAAAGTGACCTAACCAATGTCCCGCACAGCCGCAACATGACCTCCCAAACTCCTGTACTCATTCTGACCAATAAAAGAAAGCATAACAAACGCCTTCTTCACTATCCTATCTACCTGCGACTCCACTTTCAAAGAGCTATGAACCTGCACTCCAAGGTCTCTTTGTTCAGCAACACTCCCTAGGATCTTACCATTAAGTGTATAAGTCCTGCTAAGATTTGCTTTCCCAAAATGCAGCGCCTCACATTTATCTGAATTAAACTCCATCTGCCACTTCTCGGCCCAATGGCCCATCTGATCAAGATCCTGTTGTAATCTGAGGTAACTCTCTTCGCTGTCCACTACACCTCCAATTTTGGTGTCATCTGCAAACATATTAACTGTAAGTACCTCTTATGCTCGCATTGAAATCATTTATGTAAATGACAAAAAGTAGAGGGCACAGCACCGATCCTTGTGGCACTCCACTGGTCACAGGCCTCCAGTCTGAAAAACTACTCTCCACCACCACCCTCTGTCTTCTACCATTGAGCCAGTTCTGTATCCAAATAGCTAGTTTCCCTGTATTCCATGACACCTAACCTTGCTGACCAGTTTCCCGTGGGGAACCTTGTTGAATGCCTTACATTTACCACACTGCCCTCATCAATCCTCTTTGTTACTTCCTCAAAAAACTCAATCAAGTTTGTGAGATATGATTTCCCACACACAAAGCCATGTTGACTATCCCTAATCAGTCCTTGCCTTTCCAAATACATATACATCCTGTCCCTCAGGATACCCTCCAATAACTTGCCCACCACTGATCAAGAAACAACTGAAGATACTGTACACTGCAAAAGGATATTGGCCCTGACAACATCCCAGTTGTAGTACTAAAGAACTAGCAGTACCACTAGTCAAGCTACTCCACAACACTGACCTGGTAATATATAAATTTGCCCAGAGATAACCCATCAGGACAAATCCAACTCAGCCAATTACACCCAGTGGTCCACTCTTGATGGTCAGCCAAGTGATAGAAGAGGTCATGGACAACGTTATCAAACAGCTCATTCTTAACAATAACCCGTTCACTGAAGCACAGTTTGGGTTCCACCAGGGCTACTCAGCTTCTGACCTCATCATAGCCTTGGTCCAAACATGGACAAAACAGCAGGCTAGCAGAGGGGAGGTGAGAATGACTGGCACTGGCAGCAGTTTCTAACCATCTGCATTATGCACTCAGTAACTCACCCAGGCATCTTTGACACCTTCTAAACCTGCGACCTTTCATGCCTAGAAGAACAAACGCAACCAATGCATTTGAACAGCGCCACCTCCAAATTCATCTCCAAATCACACATCATCCTGACTTACAAAAACATCACCATTGCTTCTCTATCAATAGTTCAAAATCCTTGAACTCTCCCCTATCATCACTGTGGGCATACCTACATCCCAAAGACTGCAGCAGTTCAAAAAGGCAGAGCACAACCATTTTGCTGAAGGCAGTTAGGTACAGGTCATTAATGCCGGTCTTGTAAGGAACACCAACATCCTGTGATCAATAAACTATTTTTAAAAATCAATTTTTAAAATACCTTCTAAAGCGGATTGCTTCCATTTTATGTTGTTATGTAAAATCTGACTCAACATGAAAAAATATTTTTCAATGAATCATTAAAACTACATTCATGGGATTGTAATTTTGAAATGAGCGAATTGTTTTATTTAGTTTGTAATGATGATATATTCATTCCAGATTATCAGGGTTTACCTCTATGTTTCCTTCGAATGCTTCTGAAATTGAATGTGGAAAATGAGTTATTTGGCTAAATAGGAATCAGTTTCAGAGCTAAAACATGTTACCAGTTTAAGTGCAAATTATTATTAGCTCACTACGCTGAACAGTTTAGCTGAGTTCCCACTAAAGCTTCACACTCTGGATTCTGGTTCACAACTCTGCTAAATGTCCCAGTTTTCAAATCACTACAATGTGCTAATGGGCTATTAATGGAACAGTGTGTAAATTTCTTCTCAAGTCTGATTTCCTATTTGCTTCCCATATAGACAGGCTGCATAATATCTTGTACAGAAACTGTAAGATATATCTTGGTAAGATACATAACTGAACATAACCAGACTCTATAGTACAATTTTAGCACGACATGACAATGTTACATAGTAACTCTTCAGATGACATACAGTTTCAACTTGGCAGCTATACTGCCAATTTGAAATGATTTAAGATTCAATGCACACTTTGTACAATGGTGGTATACAGAGAAATGCTTTGCCATTTCAGATAATTTAACCTGCTTATAAAACCACCCATTTCTTTCAGAAGGGCTTCACAGCTACTGAAATAAATGCAAAATAATGCAGATCCTAGAGAGGTGGGTTTTAACAATTTAGAAGACATAGAATCCCTACAGTGTGGTTGCAGGCCATTCGGCCCATTCACTCCATATTGAAGATTCAAAGAGTATCCCATCCAAACCCACCCCATCCCTATAACTCTACATTTATCACGGCTAATCTACTTTACCTGCACATCTTTGGACTATGGAAGGAAACTGGAGAATCCGGAGGAAACCCATGCGACACAGGGAGAATTTGC
Source organism: Chiloscyllium plagiosum (assembly GCF_037043375.1). NCBI lineage: Eukaryota > Metazoa > Chordata > Chondrichthyes > Orectolobiformes > Hemiscylliidae > Chiloscyllium > Chiloscyllium plagiosum. The sequence goes on along the minus strand of NW_028270142.1, from coordinate 128,229,738 downwards.
AAACTCCACACAGACAGTCACCAGAATCGAACCCAGATCCCTGGTGCTGAGAGCCATCCACTGAGCCAAAGTACTGCCCTTCAATTTCCTCCTATATTTTTCAGGGGATTTGGGCATGGCTGGGCAATGAAGTATGGCCCATCCCTAGTTCCCTTAAGAAGAAAGTGGCAAAATGGCTTCTTGAACTATTGTTGTTTGTTGGGTGTAAGAATCCTTCCAGGGGCATGAACAAGGAATCATAAGACCATAAAGCAAAGGAGCAGAGGCAAGTTATTTGGCCTATTGCGTTCACTCTGCCAATCAATAAGATCATGGTTGATCTGGTGATTCTCAACTCCACTTTTTTCCTTTGCCGCTTAAACTATAGATCCCTTACTGATTAAAAGATTTCAATCTTGAATATACTTAAATGATCCAGTCTCAACAGCCAAATATTCATTACCCTCTGAAAAAATAAGTAATCTCATCTCAGTTTTAAATGTGCAACCTCTTTCTCAGAGATTGTGTCCTCTGGTCCAACACACTCCCTCTGGTCCCAGACTCATTCACAAGGGGAAAACAACCTCTCCATATCTACTTTGTCAAGCCCACTAAAAATCTTATGTTCCAATAAGGTTACCTCCCATTCTCCTAAGCACAGAGTATAGGCCCAACCTACACAACCTATCCCCATAAGACAATCCCTCCAGATGTGGGATCAACCTTGGTGAACATTCTCAGGACTGCCTCCAATATATATCTTTCCGTAAGACCATAGGACAGAGAAGCAGAAGAAGGCCAATCAGCTTGTTGAGTTTGCTGCACCACTCAATGAAATCAACTATACTAAATGTGTGACCTCTTATTCTTAGATTCTGCCCTTTCCCACAAGGGAAAAGCAACTACACATTTATTCTGTCAAGTCCTCTAAGAATCTTGTACGTTTCAATAGTGTTGCCTCTCATTCTTCTATATTCCATTAGCACTAGCCCAACTCAGGCAAAAGTGAGGATTGCAGTTGCTGGAAATCGGAGTCTAGATTAGAGTGGTGCTGGATAAGCACAGCCGGTCAGGCAGCATCCAAAGAGACCTTGGAGTGCAGGTTCATAGCTCCTTGAAAGTGGAGTCACAGGTAGATAGGATAGTGAAGGCAGCGTTTGGTATGCTTTCCTTTATTGGTCAGAGTATTGAGTCCAGGAGTTGGGAGGTCATGTTGCAGCTGTACAGGACATTGGTTAGGCCACTGTTGGAATATTGCGTGCAATTCTGGTCTCCTTCCTATCAGATGTTGTGAAACTTGAAAGAGTTCAGAAACAATTTACAAGAATGTTGCCAGGGTTGGAGGATTTGAGGTATAGGGAGAGGCTGAATAGGCTGGGGCTGTTCTCCCTGGAGCGTAGGAGGCTGAGGGGTGACCTTATAGAGGTTTACAAAATTATGAGGGGCATGTATAGGGTAAATAGACAAAGTTTTTTCCCGGGGGGTCGGGGAGTCCAGAACTAGAGGGCATAACTTTAGGGTGAGAGGGGAAAGATATAAAAGACACCTACGGGACAACGTTTTCACACAGAGGGTGGTATGTGTATGGAATGAGCTGCCAGAGAAAGTGGTGGAGGCCAGTATAATTGCAACATTTAAGAGGCATTTGGATGGATATATGAATAGGAAAGGTTTGGAGGGATGTGGGCCATGTGCTGGCAGGTGAGACTAGATTAAGTTGGGATATCTGGTCGGCATGGACGGGTTGGACCGAAGGGTCTGTTGTTTCCATGCTGTACATCTCGATGACTCTATGAATATTAAAATCCTACATGTTACAGCCACTGTTTTCTGCTCACTTACTCAGATCATTTATCAGATTTCACATTAACCAGGTCCAAAATAATCTAATCCCTGGTTAGATCCACAACATGGTGTTCAAGGAAACTGCCCGAATCTACTGTACGAATTTTTCCTCATAGGTACCTCTGCCAAGTTGATTTTTCCCATTTACATGATTATCACCACCACCCATGGTTATGGTACTGCCACCTTTTGATGCACTCATCATCTCCCAGTTCACTTTCTGACTGACAATACAGTTACTGTTAGGGGGGGGGGGTTCTTACAGACTAATGTCTGGCCTTCCGCCAATGTCTTTTTTTCCCTTGTTATTATTTACCCCCACCCATATGGATTCTACATCTTTTGATTAAAGATACTATTTCATTCCATATCAACAAAGCTACCCCACGATTTCCCTTTCTGTTCTTTTGAAAAGTCAAACTTGCCTGACATTTAATTACCAGTTGTGATCTCTAAGTTATAAGATCAATCTCACTAATCTGTATTTCTGCCAACACTTATTGCTTCAAATATTAAGTGCATCATTGCAAAGACTTACTAATTTTGCCGTTTAACCTTGCTTTTTATCCCGTTTGACCCTATTTGCTGCTGTTTTTCTACATTTATACACTTTATCCCTTACCATCATTGTCCAAATATTTGTTCTGCAATGTTGCCATCCTTTTGTTTTGTATGCTTCTGTATCCCATCTCCCAAACTATCCCACTCAATTCTAATTAGCTTAAAGTCCTCCCTGCAATTGGAGTTAATTGCCAGGACACTAGTCCCAGTATGGTTGAAATGAAGTTCTACTGACCAGAACAGTTCTCTTCTACTTCAAGTAATGGTGTCAATGTCCCATTTCAGCAACACCAATCTTTGAGCCACACATTTAACTTTGACTTTATTTACCCAATGCCAGCTTGCTCGTGGCTCAGGAAGTGACTCCAAGGTTTTACTATGAAAGTTCTGCTTTTTAATGGAGCACCTAACTCTTCAAAATCTTTCAGGAGAACCTTCTTTCTAGTCCAATCAATGTTGTGACAACATGGACAACAACAACTGGATACAATCCTCCCTACTCCAAGTTTTTCTTCCAGACCCGATGGGATAACCTTAAATTTTGGTACCAGGAAGGCAACACAGTCTTGGGGACTCGCACTCATGATTCTCTGCAGTAATGTGTATCCTTCTTATTGTACTGTACCTTATACTACTAAATTCCTATTTCCTCCACCAATTTGAATGGCTCCACGTACCACAGTGCTGTCATCAGTTCACTCGATGCCCGCTATGGTCTCCAATTTAATTTGCATAGCTTGCTAGAACTTTGTGAACATTAATCGACTGTACGAGTCATAGCTCCTCGAACACTCCCCGCTGGTCCACACACCTGACTCACCTGTGGTCTCACACTCCATCATCCTGATCACATGCCAAATTTGAAATCACCTAGTTTAAGTGATGTGACTGCCGCATGATCCAATCTCTCCTGGTAACCTTCTCCCTCCCTGATATGGCGCAATGTTAGCAGTTCGGATTCCAGCTCAGCTCAATTGAAATCCAAAGTTGTAAACACTTCAGACAGATGTGTTCACTCTTGATCATCTCAGCGTCCACTAGCTTCGACATGGTGCAGTTGTAACACATCTTACTATTAGGTGTTCAAAGTTTGAGAGAAGATTTGTAGCTCGGGTGCTCGTTGTTGTGGTTCTGTTCGCCGAGCTGGGAACTTGTGTTGCAGACGTTTCGTCCCCTGTCTAGGTGACATCCTAAGGGAGGCTCCCAAGCACTGAGGATGTCACCTAGACAGGGGACGAAACGTCTGCAACACAAATTCCCAGCTCAGCGAACAGAACCACAACAACTTCTTACTGTATTGTATTTTATTTAATCTATTACTTCAGAATCCCTGATCTTTACACATTACTGTAATTACTTTCTTTTTAAATAAAAATGAGTACCAACTTTATACAAGTTATTTTTTAAAGAGTAAATAGAGGACAAAGACTAGAGAGCTTTACACAAATTGAAGACTTTGGTTTCACATTAGACTAGAAATATTCATTAATCCGACTCACAAGCACAGTTGCTTTTCCTACACTCATGTCACCTTTTGATTTGTGGCATCACTCCAATGCTGGTCCCACTATTATTCTTGATTGCATCTTAAATCCTCTCCTACTCATTACTATCTCTAGAGATTCTGCTTGTTGAGGTAAACCTTAAAAGTTCCAGTTATCACCCTGCCCCAGCCCAAATGTCCATTTTGAACTAAATTCCCAGATACTTTCACTCAGTCTTTGTCTCACTCAGCTGGAGTCGCCACTCACACCGTCTATAAAGTTCCAAAAACTCCTTTCCAATCTGGAGTTATTTGGAGTCACTTTTTAGCTACAGTAATTAGCATCTCCTTTAGACAAGGGATGATGATATCTGCCACTATTGAAAGCTGCCTCTTTTAATTAAGCTATTCTATCTTTCTTAAAGATGATAAGGGATTTCCAGGCAATGGTTAGATTCTAGTTTGGGAATGGCCATTCCCTGGCATTTTTCTGAGACAGATATTAATTGCCACTTGGCAGCTGGATACTGTCCAGGTCTTGATGTATACAAACATGTAGCTGAGGAATCACATGATGCTGAACACTGAAATCATCAGCAAACATTTCCACTTCTAACTTATGATGGAGGGTCACTGATGAATCAGAAGAAGAAGATTGGACAGTATCTTGAGGAATCCCTGGGGCCAAAGTAGTTGACCTCCAACAATCTCAACTATTTTATTTTGTGCTGGGTATGACTCTAACCAGTGGAGATATTTCCCCATGATTTCCATTGCCTCTAATTTTGCTCAGGATCTTTGATGTCCATTCTATTGGAATACAATTGTGTTGCTCCTGACAGCCCTCAGTGCCTCATCAATGTCCAGTCTTGAATTGCTAGATCTATTTGAAATCTATCACATGTAGCATGGTGGTAATGTCTCACAATGGCATGGACAGTATCCTCAATATGAAGATGAGGCACCACAAGGTCTATTTGGTGACCACTAACACCAATACAGTAATGGACACTTGTATCTACTGGAGTCAGACTGATGACGATGAGGACGTGTATGTTTTTCTCTCTTGTTGGTTTGCTCACCACAGACCCAATGTAGCAGCTGAGTCCTATGGACTCTACTAGCTTAATGGTACTGCGAAGAATCTCTTGGATACTGAAGGCTCCCATCTCATGTACCGATCGTGCTTCAAGTAGCGTTTCATATGAAGGAGTAGTGATTTGTCATTGGATCGGCAATGAGGGGTGTATAGTGTGATCTGCAAAGGGCTTAATTTCTTGTTTGACCTGATGCCATGAGACTTTGTGGAGTCCAGAATCAGTGCTGCAGTCTTACAGGGCAACAATCTCCTGACTGTATACCATTGTCACCTCTCGACACCCCAGAAATGGTGATGGTGGCATCTGGGACAAAGTTATCATCACGATTAGTCATACTCTCAGAATTGTACCTTGTGTAGACAAGATATGGTTGTTATAGAGTCATAGAGATATACAGCATAGAAACAGACCCTCTGGTCCAACTCGTCCATGCCAAACAGATATCTTAAATAGACCTAGTCCCATTTGCCAGTATTTGGCCCATATCCCTCGAAACCCTTTCTATTCATCTACCCATTCAGATGCCTCTTAAATGTTGTTATTCTACCAACCTCCACCACTTCCTCTGGCAGCTCATTCCATGCACACACTACCCCATGCGTGAAAAAGTTGCCCCTATTAAATCTTTCTCCTCTCCTCTTAAACCCCTACCCTAGGAAAAATACCTTATCTATTCACCCTATCTATGCCCCTCATGATTTAATAAACTTCTGCAATGTGAGCCTCTGATGCTCCAGGGAAAATAACCTCAGTCTATTCAGCGTCTCCCTACAGCTCAAACCACCTCCAACCCTAGCAATATCCTTGTAAATCTTTTCTGAACCTTTTCAAGTTTCACAATATCCTTCCTATAGCAGGGAGACCAGAATTGTTTGATATGGCGAAGAGACAGCACTCAATCTGGCATTTACTCCAAAAAGAAATGCAGGATTTTGCAAGGTCAAAAGGACTGAATTTGCTATTCTTATTTTCCAGCTCTTAATCAATGCCAGATGGTCTGTCCAGTTTCATTCCTTTATCATCTTTTAGCAGTTTGATACACTGAGTAGTTTGTTAGGCCATTCCACAAGGCAGTTAAGAACAAACCACTTGGCTATGGATCTGGAATCAGATGTAGGCCACACAAGGAAGGACATCAATGAACCAGATGTAGGCCACACAAGGAAGGACATCAATGAACCAGATGGGTGCTTTGACAATTGACAATAATTTCATGGTCGTCATTAGATTTCCGATTCCAGATTTTTCAAATTTCTAATTTCACCGTCTCTCATGTCCTGAGATATTGTCACCGAACTAGTATGGATTACTAGCTCAGAGACAATATCACTACACTATCACCTTCAGTATCTTAGAAGGAGAAAAACAAATGTATGAAATCAAAGAGGTACATGATCAAGAGTTTAGTGCCGAGGCAACTGAAGGAGTCAATAAAAACAGATGAACAGTAGGGCTGAGAGGTTGGAGAGAGAAAGGAATGGGTGAGCACATGAAAGTAGATGAAAACAAGGATTAGAATTTTAAAATTAAGAGATTCTTGACTGGAGGCAATAGCGGTCAGTGAGCACAGCATGCTAAGGGGAACAGAGCTGGATGGGTTCACAAGTAGAGGGGTAAAATGACGCAGACCACCGTGGACTGAGCTGGAATAGTTAAGTATGGAAGTAACGAATGACTGAGATGAATGATTCCAATATTATGCTTCAATGCTTCTTTTGCAATGCTGTTGGGTATTTAATGTTGTTGAATCCAATTAGCTTCCGAAAAATCTTAAGTAGATTTCTTCACCTTGCCCCTTCCAATTTTGCCCAATTTAATGCACAATATGAAGATCAAAATGGCATGTTAGGATTCTTTTCCCTTATCTCTAATTACCATTACTAATTAATTATTGGCAGATAAAGTACTTACTGTTCTTTCAGATTAATAATGATAGTACTATACATCATCTACAAAGTTTTTGGAAAGAAACTAATTTTTGACATTAACGTCTTAGAATTAAATGCTGCCAGCCTCTTTCAAAAATAACATAAGGCTAACTTTAAAATATTCTATTATTACTATTTTCATATATTTTGGTGCAGATTTCCCCCTTGCCAGCAGCCAATTAGTACATTTCATCAATACCATTTTCTGATGAAAGTACATTATTGTGAAATTTTTGCAAGGTTTGTGAAGGTTTGTAGCTCAGGTTGAGAATTAGGATGTAGGTTTGCTCGCTGAGCTGTAGGTTTGATATCCAGACGTTTCATTACCTGGCTAGGCAACCTCCAAGTGAAGCTTCACTTGGAGGTCGCCACTGATGTTACCTAGCCAGGTAATGAAACGTCTGGATATCAAACCTACACCCCATTATTGTGAAACATTGACCTGAGTTCTCTCCAAAGCTACCGCCTCATCTACTGAGTATTCAAGTAGTTTTAGTTTTTATTGCAATTTTACTTACTAGACTTCATTTTATGGCAGTATAATGACATTAAATGTGTAAATGCAACAAGAGTCACAGAGAGATTAAGTACAAGATACTGTTTTGCAAATCTAATGGCAAGTTTGAAACAAGTTGTTAACACTTTGATAATTCACAGCATAACTCCTCCTGGTGTGCAATTTCCACAACAATAAAAATGTTCTCATTATTTAGACACTAAGAAAATTCCCAGCAACTGTTGTTCACTAAAATGACTAGACTGCATTTTCCTCACATACTGTTAAGAGGCCATGTGCAAATTATATTAGCTACTTAAAATCAGCAAGAATAGTTCTGTGCAGAATTTAATAATTCAGTCTCCTGTAACATGCACCACAAATGTAGAAGACCAACATGAATTTTTCTGGTCAACTGGAAAATTCCCAGCAACTGTTGTTCACTAAAATGACTAGACTACATTTTCCTCACATACTGTTAAGAGACTATGTGCAAATTATTGAATTTTTATGGTCAATTGGAATGGAGTGTGAAAAGCAGCAAGGCTGAAAAGATATATTCAAAAGGAATATTGCCACACACTGCGCATCTGTCAATGAGGAAAAGGCCAAGGAAACAGCTAATCCCTACTTAAACCCATAGCAATACTTTGAACAAAGTCCCAGTCCACTTCCTGATTTTAAGTTTAGTCAGTTAATCAAGACTCTCAGATAACAGTGCCTGATGCATCTCTAACCAATTGACACAGTCTTCACAAACTGCATTATTCCCTTTCTGAATTTGGTTTTCTTGCACTTCAGGCCTGAAGAATGGAGGAAAAAAGCTTCAACTTTGTGTCTCATTGTGGCAATATAAAACAAAAGTAGGAAGGAAAAGAGGAAGTAACACAAAATCACGAGGATAAACAATGAAGAGGGACACAGAAAAAAAAGAGACGAGATAATAGGATGAATCGCCCATCTAATGTTGCAACCATTTAATATGATCGCGATCTTGGGATTCAACTCCACTTACTGCCTACTCCCTATTTCACTCAATTCCCAGAAACAATAAATATTTATCTATTCCTGACTTAAATATAGTTAATGTGGTACATTCTTAATCATCTGGGATACAGAATTCACCTGGTTCACAGTTATTTACATGAGGAAATTTCTTCACATTTCAGTTTTAAATGCTTAACCAC